>NW_026527860.1:560022-662627 GCF_017976375.1 Cuculus canorus | reverse complement strand
AAAGATGGTCAGAGATAGGTTCTGCAGAGACGAGTTGATGGTAAGATATGGGGTCTGTAGTGACGAGATGATAGTAAGAGATGGGTTCTGTAGACAGGAGATGATAGTCAGCTGTGGTCAGATGATGATCGATGGCCAGATGATGATCGATGATCAGAAGATGGTCGATGGTTAGATGATGGTCAATGGTCAGATGATGGTCGTCTTCACAGACAAGATGATGGTCAGATAGGGGGTCGGTAGAGACGAGATGCTGGTTAGAGATGGGGTCAGTAGAGATGAGATGCTGGTCAGAAATGGGGTCCGTAGAGACCAGATGATGGTCAGAGTTGGTGTCTTCACAGACGAGATGATGGTCGGAGATGGGGTGTGTGGATATGAGATGATGGTCAGAGATGGGGACTGTAGAGAAGACATGATGGTCAGCGATGGTCAGATGATAGTCGATGGTCAGATGATGGTTAATGATCAGATGATGGTCATATTCATAGTCGAGATGAAGGTCAGAGATGGGGTCGGTAGAGAGGAAATGATGATCAGAGATGGGGTCTGTAGAGATGAGATGATGGTCAGCAATGGTCAGATGATGGTTGTATTCATAGACAAGAGGATGGTCAGAGATGGGGTCGGTAGAGAGGAAATGGTGGTCAGAGATGGGGTTTGTAGAGACGAGATGATGGTCTGAGATGGGGTCCGTAGAGATGAGATGATGGCCAGCGATGGTCAGATGATGGTCGATGGTCAGATGATGGTCGATGGCCAGATGATGGCCGTCTTCACAGACGAGATGGTGGTCAGAGATGGTGTCGGTAGAGACGAGATGATGGTCAGAGATGGGTTCTGTACGGAAAGATGATGATGGTCAGAGATGGGATCTGTAGAGAGGAGATGATGGTCAGAGATGGGGTCTGTAGAACTCAGATAATCGTTGGAGATGGGGTCTATTGAGATGAGATGATGGTCAGAGATGGGGTCTGTAGAGAGGAGATGATGGCCAGAGATGGGGTCTGTAGAGACGAGATGATGGTATGAGATGGGGTCAGTGGAGACGAGATGATGGTCAGATATGGTGTTCGTAGAGACGAGATGATAGTTAGCGATGGGTTCTGTAGAGAGGATATGATAGTCAGAGATGCGTTCTGTAGAGAGGAGATGATAGTCAGCGATGGGTTCTGTAGAGAGGATATGATAGTCAGAGATGGGTTCTGTAGAGAGGAGATGATAGTCAGCGATGGTAGGATGATTGTCTATGGTCAGATGATGATCGATGATCAGATGATGGTCGATGGTTAGATAATGGTCGTCTACACAGACATGATGATGGTCAGACAGGGGGTCGGTAGCGACGGGATGATGGTCAGAGATGTAGTCGGTAGAGACGAGATGCTGGTCAGAGATGGGGTCTGTAGAGAGGAGATGATGGCCAGAGATGGGGTCTGTAGAGACGAGATGATGGTCAGAGACGGAGTCTGTAGAGACGAGATTATGGTTTGAGATGGGGTCAGTGGAGACGAGATGATGGTCAGAGATGGGGTCTGTAGAGACGAGATGATGGTTTGAGATGAGGTCCGAAGAGACGAGATGAGGGTCAGATACGGCGTCTATAGAGAGGAGATGTTGGCCAGAGATGGGGTCTGTAGAGACGAGATGATGGTATGAGATGGGGTCAGTGGAGACGACATGATGGTCAGAGATGGGGTCTGTAGAGACGAAGAGATGGTCAGAGATGGGTTCTGTAGAGACGAGATGATAGTCAGCGATGGGTTCTGTAGAGAGGATATGATAGTCAGAGATGGGTTCTGTAGAGATGAGATGATAGTCAGCGATGGTAAGATGATGGCCGATGGTCCGATGATGATCGATGATCAGATGATGGTCGATGGTTAGATGATGGTCGTCTTCACAGACAAGATGATTGTCAGACAGGGGGTCGGTAGAGACGAGATGCTGGTCAGAGATGGGGTCTGTAGAGACCAGATGATGGTCAGAGTTGGTGTCTTCACAGATGAGATGATAGTCGGAGATGGGGTGTGTGGATACGAGATGATGGTCAGAGATGGTCAGATGATTTTCGATGGTCAGATGATGGTCGTATTCATAGACGAGATGATGGTCAGAGATGGGGTGGGTAGGGAGGAAATGATGGTTAGTGATCGGGTTTGTAGACGAGATTACAGTCAGAGATGGGGTCTGTAAGGACGATATGAAGGTCAGAGATGGGGTCTGTAGAGACGAAATGATGGTCAGACATGGGGTCTACACAGATGAGATGATGGTCAGAGATGGGGTCTGTAGAGACGAGATGATGGTCAGCGATGTTCACATGATGGTCGATGGTAAGATGATGGCCGTCTTCACAGACGAGATGATGGTCAGAGATGGGGTTGGTAGAGATGAGATAATGGTCAGAGATGGGATCTGTAAAGAGGAGATGAAGGTCAGAGATGGGGTCTGTAGAACTGAGATGATCGCTGGAGATGGGGTCTGTAGAGATGAGATGATTATCAGAGATGATGTCTGTAGAGATGACATGATGGTCCGAGATGGGGTCGGTAGAGACGAGATGATGGTTTCAGATGGGGTCTGTAGAGATAAGATGAGGGTCAGAGATGGCGTGTGTAGAGAGGAGATGATGGTAAGAGATGGGGTCTGTAGAGAGGAGATGATGGCCAGAGATGGGGTCTACACAAACGAGATGATGGTCAGAGATGAAGTGTGTGGAGAAGAGATGATGGTCAGAGTTGGAGACTTCACAGATGAGATGATGGTCAGAGATGGGGTCTGTAGAGATGAGATGATGGTCAGGGATGGTCAGATGATGGTCAATGATCAGATGATGGTAGATGATCAGATAATTGTCGATGGTCAGATGATGGTCGCTTTCACAGACAAGATGATGGTCAGACAGGGGGTCGGTAGAGACGAGATGATGATCAGAGATGTGGTCGGTAGAGACGAGATGCTGGTCAGAGATCGGGTCTGTAGAGACCAGATGATGGTCAGAGTTGGTGTCTTCACAGACGAGATGATGGTCGGAGATGGGGTGTGTGGATACGAGATGATGGTCAGAGATGGGGTCTGTAGAGACAAGATGATGGTCAGCAACGCTCAGATGATGGTCGATGGTCAGATGATGGTCGATGGTCAGATGATGGTCGATGATCGGATGATGGTCAATGGTAAGATGATGGACGTCTTCTCAGACGAGATGATGGTCAGAGATGGGGTTGGTAGAGACGAAAATATGGTCAGAGATGGGTTCTGTAGAGATGAGTTGATGGTCAGATATGGGTTGCGTAGAAACGAGATGATAGTCAGACATGGGTTCTGTAGACAGGAGATTATAGTCAGCGATGGTCAGATGATGATTGATGGTCAGATGATGATCGATGATCAGATGATGGTCGATGGTTAGATGATGGTCGATGGTAGAGACGATGATGGTTAGAGATAAGGTCTGTAGAGATGAGATGACGGTCAGAGATGGGGTCGGTAGAAACGAGATGATGGTCAGAGATGGGGTCTGTAGAGATGAGATGATGATCAGCGATGTTCACATGATGGTCGATGGTCAGATGATGATCGATGATCAGATGATGGTCGATGGTTATATGATGGTCGAAGGTCAGATGATGGTCGTCTTCACAGATAAGATGATGGTCAGACAGGGGGTCGGTAGAGACGAGATGATGGTCAGAGATGGGGTCAGTAGAGACGAGATGATGGTCAGAGATGGGGTCTGTAGATATGAGATGACGGTCAGAGATGGGGTCGGTAGAAACAAGATGATGGTCAGAAATGGGGTCTGTAGAGACGAGACGAATGTTTCAGATTGGGTCTGCAGGGATGAGATGATAGTCAGAAATGGGGTCTCACAGATGAGATGGTGGTCAGAGATGGGGTGTGTGGAGACGAGATGATGGTCAGAGTTGTCTTCACAGACGAGATGATGGTCAGAGATGGGGTGTGTGGAGAGGAGATGATGGTCAGAGATGGGTTCTGTAGGGCCGATATGATGGTCAGAGATGGGGTCTTCAAGATGAGATGATGGTCAGAGATGGGGTCTTCACTGACGAGATGATGGTCAGTGACGGGGTCCGTAGCGGTGAGATGATGGTCAGATATGGAGTTGGTAGAGACGAGATGATGGTCAGACATGGGGACTGTAGAAGAGATGATGGTCAGAGATGGGGTTTGTAGGGATGAGACGACGGTCAGAGATGGGGTCTGTAGAGACGAGATGAGGGTCAGAGATGGCGTCTGTAGAGAGGAGATAATGGTCAGAGATAAGGTCTGTAGAGATGAGGTGACGGTCAGAGATGGGGTCGGTAGAAACGAGATGATGGTCAGAGTTGGTGTCTTCACAGACGATATGATGGTCAGAGATGGGGTCGGTAGAGACGAGACGCTGGTCAGAGGTGGGGTCTGTAGAGACCAGATGATGATCAGAGTTGGTGTCTTCACAGACGAGATGATGGTCGGAGATGGGGTGTGTGGATACGAGATGATGGTCAGAGATGGGGTCTGTAGAGAGGACATGATGCTCAGCGATGGTCAGATGATAGTCGATTGTCAGATGATGGGTGATGATCCAGATGATGGTCATATTCATAGACCAGATGAAGGTCAGAGATGGGGTCGGTAGAGAGGAAATGATTGTCAGAGATGGGGTCTGTAGAAGAGATGGCAGTCAGAGATGGGGTCTGTAGGGACGATACGATGGTCAGCAATGGTCAGATGATGGTAGATTGTCAGAACATGGTCGTATTCATAGACGAGATGATGGTCAGAGATGGGGTTGGTAGAGAGGAAATGATGGTCAGAGATGGGGTCTGTAGAGATGAGATGATGGTCAGAGATGGGGTCCGTAGAGATGAGATGATGGTCAGAGATGGGGTCTGTAGAGACCAGATGATGGTCAGAGTTGGTGTCTTCACAGACGAGATGATGGTCGGAGATGGGGTGTGTGGATACGAGATGATGGTCAGAGATGGGGTCTGTAGAGACAAGATGATGGTCAGCAACGCTCAGATGATGGTCGATGGTCAGATGATGGTCGATGGTCAGATGATGGTCGATTATCGGATGATGGTCAATGGTAAGATGATGGACGTCTTCTCAGACGAGATGATGGTCAGAGATGGGGTTGGTAGAGACGAAAATATGGTCAGAGATGGGTTCTGTAGAGATGAGTTGATGGTCAGATATGGGTTGCGTAGAAACGAGATGATAGTCAGACATGGGTTCTGTAGACAGGAGATTATAGTCAGCGATGGTCAGATGATGATCGATGGTCAGATGATGATCGATGATCAGATGATGGTCGATGGTTAGATGATGGTCGATGGTAGAGACGATGATGGTTAGAGATAACGTCTGTAGAGATGAGATGACGGTCAGAGATGGGGTCGGTAGAAACGAGATGATGGTCAGAGATGGGGTCTGTAGAGATGAGATGATGATCAGCGATGTTCACATGATGGTCGATGGTCAGATGATGATCGATGATCAGATGATGGTCGATGGTTATATGATGGTCGAAGGTCAGATGATGGTCGTCTTCACAGATAAGATGATGGTCAGACAGGGGGTCGGTAGAGACGAGATGATGGTCAGAGATGGGGTCAGTAGAGACGAGATGATGGTCAGAGATGGGGTCTGTAGATATGAGATGACGGTCAGAGATGGGGTCGGTAGAAACAAGATGATGGTCAGAAATGGGGTCTGTAGAGACGAGACGAATGTTTCAGATTGGGTCTGCAGGGATGAGATGATAGTCAGAAATGGGGTCTCACAGATGAGATGGTGGTCAGAGATGGGGTGTGTGGAGACGAGATGATGGTCAGAGTTGTCTTCACAGACGAGATGATGGTCAGAGATGGGGTGTGTGGAGAGGAGATGATGGTCAGAGATGGGTTCTGTAGGGCCGATATGATGGTCAGAGATGGGGTCTTCAAGATGAGATGATGGTCAGAGATGGGGTCTTCACTGACGAGATGATGGTCAGTGACGGGGTCCGTAGCGGTGAGATGATGGTCAGATATGGAGTTGGTAGAGACGAGATGATGGTCAGACATGGGGACTGTAGAAGAGATGATGGTCAGAGATGGGGTTTGTAGGGATGAGACGACGGTCAGAGATGGGGTCTGTAGAGACGAGATGAGGGTCAGAGATGGCGTCTGTAGAGAGGAGATAATGGTCAGAGATAAGGTCTGTAGAGATGAGGTGACGGTCAGAGATGGGGTCGGTAGAAACGAGATGATGGTCAGAGTTGGTGTCTTCACAGACGATATGATGGTCAGAGATGGGGTCGGTAGAGACGAGACGCTGGTCAGAGGTGGGGTCTGTAGAGACCAGATGATGATCAGAGTTGGTGTCTTCACAGACGAGATGATGGTCGGAGATGGGGTGTGTGGATACGAGATGATGGTCAGAGATGGGGTCTGTAGAGAGGACATGATGCTCAGCGATGGTCAGATGATAGTCGATTGTCAGATGATGGGTGATGATCCAGATGATGGTCATATTCATAGACCAGATGAAGGTCAGAGATGGGGTCGGTAGAGAGGAAATGATTGTCAGAGATGGGGTCTGTAGAAGAGATGGCAGTCAGAGATGGGGTCTGTAGGGACGATACGATGGTCAGCAATGGTCAGATGATGGTAGATTGTCAGAACATGGTCGTATTCATAGACGAGATGATGGTCAGAGATGGGGTTGGTAGAGAGGAAATGATGGTCAGAGATGGGGTCTGTAGAGATGAGATGATGGTCAGAGATGGGGTCCGTAGAGATGAGATGATGGTCAGAGATGGGGTCTGTAGAGACGAGATGATGGTCAGCGATCGTCAGATGATTGTCGATGGTCAGATGATGGTCGTACTCATAGACGAGATGATGGTCAGAGACGGGGTCGGTAGAGAGGAAATGATGGTCAGAGAATGGGTCCGTAGACACGAGATGATACTCAGAGATGTGGTCGGTAGAGACGAGATGCTGGTCAGAGATGGGGTCTGTAGAGACCAGATGATGGTCAGAGTTGGTGTCTTCACATACGAGATGGTGGTCGGAGATGGGGTCGGTAGAGACAAGATGATGGTCAGAGATGGGTTCTGTAGAGAGGAGATGATAGTCAGCGATGGTCAGATGATGGTCGATGGTTAGATGATGGTCGATGGTCAGATGATGGTCGTCTTCACAGACGAGATGATGGTCAGAGATGGGGTCTGTAGAGACGAGATGCTGGTCAGAGATGGGGTCTGTAGAGAGGAGATGATGGTCGGAGTTGGTGTCTTAACAGACGAGATGATGGTCGAAGATGGGGTGTGTGGATACGAGATGATGGTCAGAGATGGAGTCGGTAGAGACGAGATGATGCTCAGAGATGAGGTCTGTAGAAGAGATGACGGTCAGAGATGGGGTCTGCAGGGATAAGATGATGATCAGAGATGGGGACTGTAGAAACAAGATGATGGTCAGCAATGGTCAGATGATGGTCAATGATCAGATGATGGTCGATTGTCAGATGATGGTCGTCTTCACAGACGAGATGATGGTCAGACATGAAGTGTGTGGAGACGAGATGATGGTCAGAGATGGGGTCAGTAGGGCCGATATGATGGTCAGAGATGGGGTCTTCAAGATGAGATGATGGTCAGAGATGGTGTCTTCACAGACGAGATGATGGTCAGAGATGGGGTCTGTGGAGACGAGATGATGGTCAGAGATGCGGTCTGTAGAGATGAGATGATGGTCAGATATGGGGTCCGTAGAGGTGAGAAGATGGTCAGAGTTGAGGTCTGTAGAGACGAGATGATTGTCAGACATGGGGTCTGTAGAAGAGATGATGGTCAGAGATGGGGTCTGTAGAGATGAGATGATCGTCAGAGATGGGGTTTGTAGAGACGAGATGATGGTCAGAGATGGGGTCTGTAGAGATGAGATGATTGTCAGAGATTAGGTCTGTAGAGACGAGATAATGGTCAGCAATGGTCAGATGATGGTCGATGGTCAGATGCTGGTCGATGGCCAGATGATGGTCGTCTTCACAGACGAGATGATGGTCAGAGATGGGGTCGGTAGTGATGAGATGATGGTCAGAGATGGGGTCTGTAGAGACGAGATAATGGTCAGAGATAAGGTCTGTAGAGATGAGATGACGGTCAGAGATGGGGTCCGTAGAGACGAGATGGTAGTACAGAAATGGGGTCTGTAGCATCGAGATGATAGAGATGGTGTCTGTACAGATGAGATGATGGTCAGCGATGGGTTGTATGGAGACAAGATGGTGGTCAGAGATGGGGTCTTCACATACGAGATGATCGTCAGAGATGGGGTCTATAGAGAAGAGATGATGGTCAGAGATGGGGTCTTCAAAGATGAGGTGATGGTCAGAGATGGGGTTTGTAGAGACGAGTTGGTGGTTCAGAGATGGGGTCTGTAGAGACGAGATGATGGTCAGAGATGGGGTCTGTAGAGATGAGATTATGATCAGAGATGGGGTCTGCACAGATGAGATGTTGGTCAGAGATGGGGTCTGTAGAAACGAGATGGTGGTCAGAGATGGGGTTTGTAGAGATGAGATGATGGTCAGAGATGGGGTCTGTAGAGAGGAGATGATGATCAGAGATGGGGTCTGTAGAAACAAGATGATGGTCAGAGATGGGGACTGTAGGGACGAGATGATGGTCAGAGATGGAGTCTACACAGACCAGATGATGGTCAGAGATGTGGTCTGTAGAGACGATATAATCGTCTGACATGGGGTCTGTGGGGTCGAGGTGATGGTCAGAGATGGGTATGTAAAGAGGAGATGATGGTCAGAGATGGGTTCTGTAGAAACGAGATGATGGTCAGTGATCGGTCCTTAGAGACGAGATGATGGTCAGAGATGGGGTCTGTAGAGATGAGATGATGGTCAGAGATGGGGTCTGAAGAGATGAGATGATGATCAGAGATAGGGTCTGTAGTGATGAGATGATGGTCAGAGATGGGGAGAGCTTAGGATGAGATGAGGTTCCCCATTGCTTGCGCTACCAAAGGGTGACCACCGCATGACTTTTCTCCACACAGCTCACCATGCGGAGCAGGGATGGCTCTGGGTTGGGCACCAGAAACTGCCAATCGCAGCTCCAAGGCACCACCCAGTACCAGGAGAAGCTTGGCTGGACACCTTGTAGGCACTTGCGGGACGAGGTCAGGCTCGAGCCAGACTTGGCCAGGCTCTGCCATCACCTGAATATCAGCAGTGAGGGGGACATGAGGTCACAATCCTTGGCTTGCTGACATCACAATCAGGCTCAATGATGTCCTCCTCCACCACTTGGCGATGCCACTGTGACCATGGTAACTCCTCCACCCCTGCAGGAACGCGGCAACAGGAGAACAAAGAAAACATCACTCTATTTCCACCCTGGACATGCCCCTGCTGCTCCAGCTTGGTCCCCTTCTGCGTCAGTTTGGATGCCGAGATCCCCTCGGATGGATGGAGCTGGTTCCTCACTAGGTTTGTAGTTGTGGAGCACCAGACTTGGCCACCACCACTGGGTTCCAGTTCCAAGAGGTGGAAGATGTCACTAACAGCTGCTGCCCGGAGAGGAACAAAGAGTTGGGTTCATGTTTAGTGTCCCCAGAAGAGCGGGAGGTGGGATCTGGTGGGATTCTTGTGGTTGTGCCAAAACCCCACGTGGTGGAAGTCGTGCATCAAGAAAAGGATGGGTAGGTGGGTAGGTGATAGAGGAGACGGAGATGGATATGGAGATGGTGGTAGAGATGGAGACGGAGATGGAGATGGAAATGGAGATGAAATGGAGATGAAATGGAGATGGAAATGGAGATGCAGGTTGAGATGGAGATGAGTTGGAGATGGAGACGGAGACAGAGATGGAGGTTGAAATGGAAATGGGGATGATGGAGATGGATCCATGCATGCAAGCAGCCCCTTCCCTCGGGAATTCCTTCCTTCCTTCCTTCCTTCCTTCCTTCCTTCCTTCCTTCCTTCCTTCCTTCCTTCCTTCCTTCCTTCCTTCCTTCCTTCCTTCCTTCCTTCCTTCCTTCCTTCCTTCCTTCCTTCCTTCCTTCCTTCCTTCCTCCCTCCCTCCCTTCCTCCCTCCCTTCCTTCCTCCCTTCCCTGCCACTTCAAACAGCAGCAGCTTTGGCCCAGGACAGAGAGGTCCATGCGATGCTTGTCTGGTGGTTGGTGCCTCGTTGGGGTTGGTGGCTCTGTTTGGATGCCGAGGTCCTCCCAGATGGCCTGGAGGGAGCTGGTTCCTCACTCCTGCACCTGTTGGACTTGGCCCGGATGCTTCCAGCCTGGAGAAGAGAGGGGAAGCTCTTGGGGTTCCTCAACCGTGTGCAGGTGTGAGACACGTTGGTGATGCAGGTGGGATGGGAAACATCTGAGGTCTCTTCTTGTAAGGAGCTGAGAACTTGTTTCTCAGCTTGAGCTCATGGCCTCAAACCACTGAAGATGGGCCCTTGTCCTGTCTCCAGCCCAGCCCACCCCACTCATTTTGGGAAATTTGGGTGGAATGGGGGGTAAATTTGGGAAATTAGGAAATTACGGATTAATTTGGGGGACTTTGGAGCATTTTAGATGGAACTTGGGGAAATCTTGGATTAATTTGGGATAAATTTGGAGAAATTTGGAACATACTAAGTGAAATTTAGGGGAATTCTTGGAATGCAGAGCTCACACTTCACTGCTTGGATGTGTGTTGGGGATGATCTGTCTCCCAGCCCAGCACCTGGACTGGTCCTGCTGATTCAGAGACACCAAGAAGGAGCTGTGGAAGCCGTGTCTGGAGGCTGCAGGGCTGGCTGGGAAACAACAGCCAAGCTGCGGGGTTTGCAATTAGGAGCAGCAGCTGCTGTGGTGCTCCTGTGGCAGCAGGGCCAGCACCAGGCTGAGAGAGGCTGCAGGGCTGCTTCTCCTTCCATTGGAATGCGCTTCTTGTGGACCAATGGCTCAGGGAAGAGTGGGCACGATGACTCTCCAGGCACGACCGGTGGCTTCTGGGGTGGTCCTGTGGCAGCAGGGCCACCACCAGGTAGGTGGAGGTCTCTAGACTGACCCTTCACTTGTAGGTACGCTGACAGAGAATTCGGGAAGCATGTCTGGAGCCTGCAGGGCTGGTTCTGTGGCATCAGGGACACTAGGGATGGGCTGGCGGGGAAATGATGGTGCAGCTGCTGGTGTTCCAGTCAGGAGAGGTGGCTGCTGGGGTGGTCCTGTGGCTGCAAGGCCACCACCAGGCTCGGAGAGGCTGCAGCGTTGCTTCTCCTTTAGCTGGAAACACGCTGCATTTAGAGAGATGGAACAAAGGAGAATGGGCAGGATGACACTGCAGGAAGGAGCGGTGCTGCTGGGGTGGTCCTGGAGCAGCAGGGCCACCACAAGGCAGGTCATGGTTGCTGGAATGGTCCCACAGCAGGAAACTGGAAAGGATGGCCATCTGAGCACATAGTCTTCCTAGTTGTTATCTTCTCACAGAGTCCAGCAGGACCTCCAACGGCTGCCGGTAGACGGGGTAAGCATCGCTTCTCTTGGCCCACCACTCACATTGGGCAGCGAGGGAACCACCGGGGAGAGTGTCCATGCGGATGTATTCCAACCACAAGGCAGGTGGAGGTCTCTGGACTGCCCCCCCAGCAGGATGGACACCGACAGTGAGCTGGGAGAGCCGTGTCTGGGTGCTGCAGGGCTGGGTCCTCAGCATCAGGGACACCTCAGATGGGCTCGCTGGGAAGCGATGGTGCAGCTGCTGCTTCCCCACTCGGGAGCGGTGGCTGTTGGGGTGGTCCCATGGCAGCTGGGGCACCACTAGTCTGGGCAAGGCTGCAGGGACTCTTTGATCCATAACTGCCTCTGGAGGCTGCAGGGCTGGTTTGACTTCAGCAGAGACAAACTGGTTGGAGAGTGATGGCTCTGGGCAGCGTGGGCAGGATATGGGATCATAGAGTGGTTCTACTCTTGGGGCAGTTTCTCCCTCTGCTTATCTCGCCCACCCTCATTCCTGGTGGATTCCTGATGAACTTTTTTTTTGTCTCGAGCTGCCAAGATTTGCTCTTCCCCCACTCACATTTTATGGTTTGTCCAAGAGGAGCATTGAATCTGAAAAAAGAAATCATTTGTTATTAATTACTGACCTATTGTAAGTTTCAACATAAGGAATTTTTACGGGGCTGTCCACAGCCCCTGCCTGGGCCAGAACTCCCATTCTTGAGGCGAGAACTCCCGTTCTTGGTGCCAGAACACTGATTTTGGGGGCCAGAACTGCCATTCTTGGGGACAGAGCACCCATTTTAAGTCAGAACAACAATTCTTGCACCAATTTCACAGACAGATTTCACTGATTTTTCGGGGGCAGAACCCACTCTTTTGGGGCTACACCACCAATTTTACAGCCAGAAAACCCATTTTGGAGAAAGAATACCAAATTTGGGGGTCAGAACACTGATTTTTGAGGCTAAAATTCCCAGTCCCCTGGCTGTGATCTCTGCTTTTCCCAGTGTCCATGGACCCCTGCCTGGGCCACAACTGCAGTTCTTGGGGCCACAACTCCCATTCTTGATGCCAGAACTAAATTTTTTGGGAACAGAACTCCCATTTTTGTGGCCAGAACACAAAATTTTGGGGCTAGAATTCCCATTTCTATGGACAGAACACTAATTTTGGGGGCAGAACTCCTGTTTTGGGTGGCAGGACATTGATTTTTGAGGTCAGAACACCTATTTCTGGTCCAGAGCACCAATATTTGGCGTCAGAATAGTGATTTTTGTGGGAAGAACAGTGTTTTAGTGATTCTTGGTGAGAGAACATGGATTTTTGGCGACACAACACACATGTTTGAGGGGGAGCAGAACACCCATTTTAGAGCAAGAGCACTAACTTTTAGGGCCAGAAAGTTGATTTGTGGTCCAGAAATCCCATCTCTGTTGCCACAAGACCCCTTTTGGGGCCAGAGGTCCAATTGCCAGACCCCTGGCTTTGATCCCTGCTTTGCTCAGTGCCCACAGCCCTCTAGTTGGGGCCAGAACACTGATCTTTTGGGGCAAGAACACTGAGTTTTTCCAGAGGAACACCAGCTTTTGGGCCAGGACAGTGATTTTTCAGGGCCAGAACCCTCTCTTTTGGGGCCACAACACCAATTTTAGAGCCAGAAATGCCACTTTGGGGCAAGAGCACCAAATTCTGGAGTCAGAACACTGATTTTTGAGGCCAGAACATCAGTTGTAGGACCAGAACCCCCATTCTTGGTCAAGAGCACCACTCTTTTGGGCCAAAACTGACATTTTTGAGGCCAGAAGATGGATTTTTGAGGCCAGAACTCCCATTTTGGGGGCCAGAATACCCACCCTGGGGCCAGAACCTCCATTTGCAGATGCTTGGCTTTGATCTCTGCTTTTCTCAGTGTCTACAGCCCCCTGCCTGGGCCAGAACTCCCATTCTTGGGGCCAGAACACTAATTTCTAGAGCCAGAACTAAAATTTTTGGAAGCATTACTCCCCTTTTTTGTGGCCAGAACACTGATTTTTGGGGCCAAAACTGCCATTTTGGGGTCCAGAACACCGATTTAGGGGACACAGCACCACTTCTTGGGGCCAGAACTCAGGTTTTTAGGGCTAGAACACTGATTTTTAAAATCAGAACTCTCGTTTGGGGGACAAGAAGATCCTTCCTGGGCCAGAGTCCCCATTCCCAGACGCCTGGCTTTGATCTCTGCTTTTCCCAGTGTACACAGCCCCCTGCCTGGGCCACAACTCCCATTCTTGGGGCCAGAACTAACATTTTGAGAGCAGAACTCCCACTTTTGCGGATAGAAGACTGACTTTTGGGTCTACAACTCCCATTTTGGGGGGGCCAGAACACTGAATTTTGGGGCCAGAACTCCTATTTTGGGGGCCAGAATGCTGATTTTGGGGGCCAGGACACTCATTTCTGGTCCGTGGATCCAATATCTGGCGTCAGAACACTGACTTTTTTGTCCACAACAGTGGTTTAGTGATTTTTCGTGACAGCACATAGAATTTTGTGGACACAACATGAATATTTTTTTTTTTTGCGGGGGGGACCGCAGAACAGCCATTTTGGAGCAAGAGCACTAACTTTTAGGGCCAGAACGTTGAGTTTTGGGTCCAGAAATCCCATCTTTGGTGCCAGAAGACCCCTTTTGGAGCCAGAGTTCCCATTGCCAGACCCCTGGCTTTGATACCTGCTTTGCTCAATGCTCACAGCCCCCTAGTTGGGGCCAGAACACTGATCTTTTAGGGCAAGAAGACTGAGTTTTTGCAGAGGAACACTGGCTTTTGGGCCTGAACAGTGATTTTTTCAGGGTCAGAACCCTTTCTTTTGGGGGGCACAACACCAATTTTAGAGCTGGAAATCCCATTTAGGGGCAAGAGTAACAAATTCTGGGGTCAGAACACTGATTTTTGAGGCGAGAACCACAGTTGTAGGGCTAGAACAAGGGCTCTCTTGGTTGAGACCACCACTCTTTTGGGCCACAATTGCCATTTTTGAGGGTAGAATTCAGATTTTTGGGGCCAGAACTCCCATTTGAGGGCCAGAACACTCATTTAGGGGTCAGAGCACCAATTCCCAGATGCCTGGGTTTGATCTCTGCTTCTCTGTGTCCACAGCCTCCTGCCTGGGCCAGAACTCCCATTCTTGGGGCCTGAACACTCATTTTTCGAGTTAAAACTAAAATTTTTGGGAGTATTCATTCCTATTTTTAAGGCCAGAGCACTGATTTTTGGGGACAGAACTCCCATTTTTGAGGGTATAACTCCCATTTTGGCGGCAAGAGCACCAATTCTTGGGGCCAGAAGTCAGATTTTTAGGGCTACAACACTGAGTTTTAGGATCAGAAGTCCCATTTAGAGGGGCCAGAAGACCCATTTTGGGGCCAGAACCCCCATTCCCAGATCCCTGGCTTTGATCTCTGCTTTGCTCAGTGTCCACAGTCCCCTTCCTGGGCCAGAACTCCTATGCTTGAGGCAAGAACTCCCCTTTTTGGGGCCAGAATACTGATTTTTGGAGCCAGAACTAAGATTTTGGAAGTAGAACTCCCATTTTTGTGGCTAGAATACCCATTTTTAGGTCAGAGCACTAATTCTTGGGGCAGAAGTCAGGTTTTTTGCATGGTTCCCACAGACCCCTAGTTAGGTCCAGAACTCAGATTTTTTATAGCAAGAACACTGATCTTTGACGCCAGAACACTGATATGGGGAGCAGATCCCCTGGGTTTGACCTCTCCTTTCCTTAGTCCCCACAGCACTGAGTGGGGCCATGTGGGGGTCCACAGCAGGCTGGGGATCACTGCTTACTGCACCTGGAAGGAGATCATGGGACAGGAAGAGGGTAGACAATATAGAACCGTGCATGAAAGTAGTACTGTCCATTCACAGATTGTTTATGTATAAGCTAATCCAATCATGCGGAGACGCGTGTGTTAATAAAGGGTATAAAGGGGTGTGTGAGATCAAGCACGGGACAGCCCTGTAACTTCAATAAAGAAACTTGCTTCCGCATCACCGTCTCGTGTCTCAACAGCGACATCTGGTGACCGCGACGTGATATAGCGATTGTCTGAGAGTTTTAATTTAGGGGTTCCCCGAGGTGGCACAGCCACTAAAAAAGAGTTTTCGGCAAGAATAGCCAAGAGGAGCGGCGAGAGAAGCTGCTAAAAGAGTTTTCAGCAAGAATAGCCAAGAGGAGCGGCGACAGAAGCTGCTTAATTCGGATCTGGGACTTCTAAGAAGCCACCAAGTGCAGGTGAGCTGCTGGGGAAAAAGATGGGAGCCTCACTAACAAAAGAGGAGGAAATGGTTATAAGCATGTGGAAGGAAATACTAGAAAAGAAGGGGTAAAGCCAGAGGAATTAATGTTACAAAAGATGCTTTTGTGGAGCAAGAGACAGGGTTATACTCCAGATACAATGACATCATCTACTGTTTCAAATTAGAAAGAAATAGGGAACAGGCTGTTTGATAGCGCTTCACACGGAGACAAAGAGTCAGTATCTTTGTTAACCACATGGTGCCTTTTGTTTGATACTTTGAAAGACTTTAAGAAACAGAGGGATCGGACAGAGCAAGATCTTTCACCCCTTGCCTCCCGAGAAGAGCCTCCATCTGCTGAGGATCTGTTAACGGAGCAAGAGGAATTTTCCATATTAACTGCCAACTCAGACATCTCAAAACTGCCTGTTCAAATAGACAAAAATAAGAATAATGGCACTGCTAGATCAGCGATCACATCAGCTGTTAGCAGATGTCTCAGGTGTGGGAAAGCTGGACGTTTTGCTAAGCAATGCCAGCCCAAATCGCACATAAACGAAGAGTTGCTACAGCCAGGAAATGGGGGCCACGCCCAGACACAAATACCCATGTCCATGAAGAATGCTTGGTGTCCTGCAATGCGGCCCCAGGCCTTTGCAACCTCTTACCAGGAAAAACCAGCAGAGCAGCAGGGATGGATGTATCCACCACCCACACAGTAATTATTAATACACAGGGAGTACACAAGGTCCCTCTGAAAGCGTGGGGAACCATCTTTTATAGACTCAGTGCCTTACTTGTTGGACGTTCCAGTGCTATCTTACAAAACATTCTAGTTCATGTGGGAGTAATTGACGAGGATTTTACAGCCAGGACTACCTTCCCCAACAATGATTCCGATGCAATGGGACATACTGGTCATGGACTTAATAGATGACTGTCAAGAGACAGTTTCAGCTTTCTACTACTGAAGCTCGATCTATCGTTTCCTCATGTCCCGATTGTCAAGGCCAACATTTTCCAACAGTTTATGGAGTAAATCCTAGAGGCTTACAGGCCCTACAAATTTGGCAAACTGATATAACTCATATTATGGAATTTGGCCAACAAAAGTATATACATGTATCAATTGATACCTTTTCTTCTGTCATTATTGCTACTGCACATACTGGAGAAACAGCAAAAGATGCTATTAGGCATTGGCAAAAAGCCTTCGCCACCTATGGTGTTCCTCAACAAATTAACGCCGACAATGGTCCCGCTTATGTTTCTGGCGAGTGAAAGCATTTTTACAGCCATGCTACAGGTATTCCTCACTCCCCCACCAGTCAGGCACTCTTAGAACGTGCCCGTGGTACACTTAAGTGCCTTTTACAAAAACAAAAGGCGTGAATGTCTGGGGAATCACCTGAAGCAAGGCTGAACAAGGTGATGTATGTATTAAATTTCTTAACTATCAATGAGAATCCCCCAATGATTCGACATTTTGAATCCTTGAAGTCTACCACAGCTATCTCTGATGGAGTGAAGGTTGAAGTGAAGGACCTTCAAAGTGGTCAGTGGTCAGGCCCGTGCAAGCTATTAACTTGGGGTTGAGGGTATGTTTGTGTTTCCACAGATGAAGGACCTCGGTGGTACCCTGCTCGTTGTGTTCGCCCTGCTGTGGATAAGCCACGGAGGCCACGTGTGGAGAATCAAACAGCCGGAGATGGCTGTGATGGATAGCCTTGCTAACATCAAAGAACTGCCATAACAACTGGAGTATAAATAGTATACTGGAACCACAAGTTAGAGTTTTTAGGATCAGTAGAAATAGAGTATAAGTCATGTACCGGAACCACGAGTTAGAGCTGTTAGTATCAGTAGGAATGGAGTATAAGTCAATGCTTGTATACTTCTCAGATGCAGCTGGGATATTACTCAGCACGGTCAAATGTTGATGCTGCTTTACTTGCCTGTTTCCAGAGTGGGTATGTTTGTAGTTGTGCTGTCGATGTTGCCCTGCATTGTGTGTCTGCTGCGAAGGGCCCCGCAGCGGACGACACAGGCAATATTTAACGGGCAATTTTCTTTAGCAAAAATACAAAAAGGGGGAACTGTGGGGGTCCACAGCAGGCTGGGGATCCCTGCTGACTGTACCCAGAAGGAGATCATGAGAAGGGAAGTGGGCAGACAATATAGGACCCTGCATGAAAGTAGTACCATCTATTCACAGATTGTTTATGTATAAGCTAATCCAATCATGTGGAGGCCCGTGTGTTAATAAAGGGTATGAGGTGCGTGTAAAATCAAGCGCGCGCCGGCCAACCATGTAACTTCAATGAAGAAATTTGCTTCCATACCACCGTGTTGTCTCAACAGCAAAGCCAGGAGATAGCAGGGCAGATTTTAAAGTCATAATAAGACTGGGTAGTAGAAGGGCCAATTGTGAAGTCATCGAAGTGCAGGGACATTGAAGAGCGGATTGTGATGTCATAGAAGGGCCAGGTGATAGCAGGGCAAGTTGTTAAGTCATTATAAGACTGGGTAGTAGAAGGGACAGCTGTGAAGTCATGGAAGTGCAGGAACACCCTAGAGAGAATTGTGGTGTCATAGAAGACCCAGATGACAGCAGGGCAAATTGTTAAGTCATAACAAGACTGTGTAGTAGAAGGGCCAACTGTGAAGTCATCTAAGTGCAGGGACATTTGCGTGAGAATTGTGATGTCATAGAATGGAAAGATAACAGCAGAGTAAATCATTAAGTCATAATAAGACTGGGGAGTAGGAGGTCTAGTTGTCAACTCATTTAAATGGTGGGACATTGAAGGGCAGACTGTGATGTCATAGAAGTGAAAGGTGATAGCAGGTCAAATTAAGTCATAATCAGACTGGGTAGTAGAAGGGCCAATTGTGAAGTCATCGAAGTGCAGGGACACTGAATAGGGAATTTTGATGTCATAGAAGAGCCACGTCATAGCAGGGCAATTTGTTAAGTCATAATAAGACTGGGCACTAGAAAGCTAATTGTGAAGTCATCAATGTGCAGGAACATTGAAGAGCGAATTGTGATGTCATAGAAGGGCCAGGTGACAGCAGGGGAAATTGTTAAGTCATAATAAGATTGGGTAGTAGAAGGGCCAATTGTGAAGACATCGAAGTTCAGGGACACTGAAGAGTGAATTGTGATATCACAGAAGGGCCAGGTGAGAGAAAGGCATGTTTTTAAGTCATAATAAGTGTGGGTAGTAAAAGGCCAATTTTGAAGTCATCGAAGTGCAGGGACATTGAAGAGCGAATTGTGGTGTCATAGAAGGGCCAGGGCATTGCAGGGCAAGTTGTTAAGTCACAATAAGACTGGGTAGTAGAAGGGCCAAATGTGAAGTCATCAACGTGCAGGGAGACTGAATAGAGTATTGTGATGTCACAGAATGGCCAAGTGACAGCAGGGAAAATTGTTATGTCATAATAGGACTGGGGGGGTAAAAGGCCAATTCTGAAGTATTCGAAGTGCAGGGAAAGTGGAGAGAGAACAGTGATGTCATAGAAGGGCCAGGTCATACCATGGCGAGTTGTTAAGTCATAATGAGACTGGGTAGTAGAAGGGCCAATTGTGAAGTCAACGAAAGGCAGGGACACTGAACAGAGAATTGTGATGTCATAGAAGAGTGAAGTCATAGCACAGCAAATTCTTAAGTCATAACAAGACTGGATAGTAGAAATGCCAATTGTGATGGTTTGTATTGCATTGCTGTGTGCGCTCTTTCATCTGCAACTTCTCACATTGCCCTGATCAGTGCAATTGTGCTCTTCTTAAAAGATAAGAGTGTGAGAAAGTGTTTTATTATCAATGGAATCCCCTGTGTTCTCAACCTCACCTTAAAAGGGCACCTGCTTAATAGTCAATTGACATTGATTATTGAGTCTGGCTTTTCATGGCATCGCACCCCAAATTTCCAGGACATGCCCCAGCCCTGCTGAGCCCCTTGCATCTACGCAGACCAGCCAGGCAGGGGCATGGGGGGCTGCCAGGTGTCACCAAGGTGGGCTCTGCATGGCAATGGTGTCACCAAGGTGGGCTCTCCAGGAAGGCCCCAGAATCTGCACAAAACAGCTCCATTGAGCCAGGCAGAAGCATCACTGCTGCTCTGGGCATGAGTCCCCCAGCACAGATTGAGCCTGGCAGCAGGAGCCCAGAGGCAGGAGGAATGGCTGGGTGGCCCGGAGGTTGCACAAGACAGGACGGTGCCTGTGGAGGGGCTGCATCCAGGTCTGGTGCTTCCTGATCACCTGCTGGAGACCCAATGCTGGAGCTGCCATTGGGAACTGAGGATGAGCAGGTTCCTGTGGAAGGTGAGAACCCACTGGAGCTGCCACCAGGAACTGAGGAAGAGCAGTTTCGTGTGGATGGCAAGGACAGGGGACAGAGCCCTGTGGACATGGATATGCCCTACAGCATCCCTGCACACAGGGTGTACATGGATCTCAGCAGGAGAAGCCGCATAGAGTCGGCACGAAACAGCTCCACGGAGCCAGGCAGAAGCATCCTTCCTGCTCTGGGCATGAGCACCCTGGCACATACGGGCCACCGGCAGCGGGAGCCAAGAGGCATGGAGGCATGGCCGGGTGGCTTAGAGGCTGCACAAGGCAGGACAGCACCTGCGGAGGGGCTGGATCCAGGTCTGGCACTCCCTGACCACCTGCTGGAGACCCAATGTTGACCCTGATTCATAGATCACGAGGGTCAACTCTTCTTCTTCAACAGCCTACCTTCAGCAAGGACCTCGCCTCTCTGCCTGTCTCTGAACCCATTCCCACACTCCTGGATCCAGTTCCTGAAGAAGGATATGGAGCTGTTGGAACAGGTCCAGAGGACCCACAAAGGTGATCCAGAGGCTGGAGCACCTCCCATACAAGGACAGCCTGGGAGAGTTGGGGTTCTTCAGCCTGGAGAACAGAGGTGTCCATGGACACCTTATAGCAAGCTTCCAGAACCTGGAGGTTATATATTTTATATATATATATATATATATACATATTTTCATTGGGTGCACTTTGAAATCTTCCTCTTTAAACACACAGGGAAATGACTCCAAGGAACTGTACAAGGCTTGAAGACCTGAAGAAATCTCCAGGAAGAGGAAGAGCTCGTTAGGACTTTCTGTATTTTAATGAGACCCAGAGTGGGTTTGCTGCTGAGTCAGAGGAGATTGAGCAAAGCTCTCAAGAAGTCAAAAGCAGAACTCAGAGTACCTTGAAGTATTAATTGGTCTCAGTGAGGATCTTTAGTGACAAAGCCTCCCCAGGGACTCGTTAGAGGTGAGAATTGGAAGCCATGATTGCAGGCAGGCAAAGGCACTGTGCAGGCAGCTCTGATGCAGAGAAAAGCCTGGGTTTGCTTGATGAAGCAGGAAGGCCAAGCCCTGTCCCCCAGCCCTGGGCAGGCAGATCTGACTTTGACTACAATGATGCTGTTGCCAATTCAAATTTGGGGCAGTTATTCCATGTCATTCCAAACGCAGTCTTATAGGGTTACGTGAGATGCCAAGGCTCTCACACAGCTCTATGGAGTTACAGAAGAGTTGGGTCATAGAAGGGTAAGGTCATAAAAGAGTTGGGTCATAGAAGAGTGACAGAAAACTTGGGTGGAGAACAGTTAGGTCATAGAAGGGTCCAATCGTAGAGGAGTTATAGAAAACTTCAGTTTTAGAAGTTTCATAGAAGTGTTGGCGTCTCATAGCAGAGTTGGGTCATAGAAGTCTCAGGTCATGGAAGATTCAGGTCATAAAAAAGTCGTAGAATATTTGAGTCATGTGCGAGTTGAGCCATAGAAGTGTGAGAGTTTAGTCAGGTTTTAGAAGTGTTTGGTCTTAGAACTGTTATAGGAGAACGAGGTCATAATCGTGTTGGGTCATAGAAGGGTTTGACCATAGAATGTTTGGGTCTTAGAGAAGTTGGGTCACAGAAACTCATAGAGAAGTCAGGTCATAGAAAATCATAGAAGGTTTAGAGAAGAGTTGGATCATAGAAGGCTTGAGTTTTTCAAGAGTGGGGTCATAGACTACTCGTAGAAGTGCTGAGTGACAGCAGAATTGGGGGATAGAAGATCTCAGTGGTAGAACAGAAGTGCCAGGTCATAGAGTCATAGAATTGTTTGGTTGTAAAAGACCTTTGAGATCACTCAGTGTAACCATACCTGTCCACTACTAAACCTTAACTCTGAGCACTTCATCTACCAATCTTTTAAACGCCTCTGGGGATGAGGACTCCACCAACTTCCTGGGCAGCCTCTGGCAGTGCCCGAGAACTCTTTTGGTAACGAAATTTTCATGATGTCTAATCTAAATCTGCCCTGGTGTGACTTGAGGCCATTCTCCATCATCCTATCGGCTGTCACCTGGGAGAAGAGACCAAACCCACCTCGTGACAATCTACTTTCAGGGAGTTGTAGAGAAGGATAAGTTCTCCCTTCAGCCTCCTTTTCTCCAGGCTAAACAGCCCCAGTTCCCTCAGCCACCTTTCATAGGACTTGTTCTCCAGCCCCTTCACCAACTTTGTTGCCCTTCTTGTTGTCCTTATAGAAGACTCATGGAAGAGTTGGGTCTTAGAAAGGTCACATCACAGAAGGGTGGGGTCATAGCAGGGTCATGGTGAGTCAAGTCATAACAATCTCCCCCAGAGTCCTGCCCTGAGTCACAGAGGCCTGGAAGACCTTGATGGAGAAGACAGGGACAAAGAGAATGAAGGGAATTTCAGATCTATCTGCACTTGCTCTGCCTAAATCCACCAGTGCCCACACAGGGTATTTGTTTCTCTTTTTTACTGTTCCTGAAGCAGCAAACACTCATCATGGGGCCCTTGAATGGCCTTTCAATTCGAGACCAGGTTTTGGTCTGGATTCTTGCTGAGCTGGGAAGGTTCTGTCCTTGAAGACCATCTGTCCTGAGCTCTATGACCATGTCACAGCTCTGTCTCCAGCTCCTCCTGCCACTGCCCCTGGCTGAGGGCATTGCTGCCCATTGGGGCTGAAGCCCTGCAGCTGTGGCACCAGGCAAGATCATCCCTGCCACAAGGAAACCTGAGGCCAAGTGTCCAAGACCCCGTGTGTGCAAAGGCTTTGCTCAGGGGCAGGACAGGGCTGGGACAGAAGAGAGCCGAGTGTCTTTCCAGCCCCAGGTATGACGACCCAGGCTGAAATGCCTGAATTCTCTCATCGGAACAGATCCTCCCAGCTTGGAGAAGTGACATGATTCCTCGTCACCTTCCTGCTGTCCTGTCTAAGGATGCAGCCAAGGGCACAGACCAGCTCCCATCTGTCCTGTGCTTTTCATAGAATCATAGAATAGTTTGGGTTGGAAAGGACCTTAAAAATCATCTAGTTCCAATTCCCCTGCCATGGGCAGGGACTTCCCACTAGATCAGGTGGCCCAAGGCCCCATCCAACCTGGCCTCAAACATCTCCAGGGATGGGGCCTCCACAACGTCCCTGGGCAACCTGTTCCAGTGCCTAACCACCCTCATTGTGAAGAAATTCTTCCTTATGTCCAGGCTATGTCTGCCCCTCTCCAGTTTATACCCATTGCCTCTCATCCTGTCACTACTAGTCTTTCTGAACGGTCCCTCCCCAGCTTTCTTGTAGCCCCCTTCGGCTACTGGAAGGTCACTCAAATTTCTCCTTGGAGCCTTCTCTTCTCCAGGCTGAACAAGCCCAACTCTCTTAGCCTGTCCTCTTAGGGAAGGTGCTCCAGCCCTCCCATCATCTTTGTAGCCCTCCTCTGGACACGTTCCAACAGCTCCATATCCTTCTTACGCTGAGGATTCCAGAACTGGACACAGTACTCCAGATGAGGTCTCACAAGAGAGGAATAAAGGGTCAGAATCACTTCCCTCGACCTGCTCGCCACTTTTCTTTTGATGCAGCCCAGAACACGGTTCGCCTTCTGGGCTGCGAGCACACATTGCTGGCTCATGTTGAGCTTCTCATCAACCAGCACCCCTAGTCCTTCTCTGTAGGGCTGCTCTCAATCACATCATCCCCCATCGTGTACCAAAATTGGGGATTGTCCCAGACCCAGGTGCAGGACCTTGCACTTGGCCTTGTTCAACCTCATGAGGTTTTCACAGCCCCACTTCTCCAGTCTGTCCAGGTCCCTCTGGATGACGTCTCATCCTTCTGGTGTGTTTTATCTCTTGACTCCTTTTCATGAGCTCATAACTCCAATGGAGTGTCCTCACTTGGCATGGTCACACAGGGCGCAGCAGCTCTTGGGGGGGCAGAGGAAGGTCAGTCTCCCCATCATGCCTAGGGGTGGGGCATGAGGAGACAGAGGCCAATGTCTTCCTGTGTCCCCTCCTCTTGTCTCCAAGACATCCTTATTGCAAATGTTGGCAGCCCCTCTGTTCCAGACCCTTTCCCAGCGCAAGCTCCTGGCCCTGGGACCCATCTGTCTGCTTCTGCTGCACCAGCAAAGAACCAGCCTGTCCCAAGCTGGTACATGCAGGAATCATTTTCTCTGTGTAATAATTTCCCCAGGAATTAGAGAATTGTTCCTTTGCTCTTCTTCAGGGTTGTCCGTGCCTCTAGAAAGCCCCGGGGAACTATGTCTGTGCTAGCCTGACCAGATGCTTCTGCCTCATTCCTGTGCTCCTGGTGCTGCTGCTCTGCAGAGCGGGCAGGCTGTGGTACCTAGAAGCCACAGGGACACAGTCCCAAGAAGAGCCTGTTGATCACCACTGTCTCCAGGGTCACTGGGCACCCAGAACTGAGCACTCAGTCAGCGTTTCCTTGCCTGATTCGTCACCCCACGCCTCCTCCCTCAGCCTATGGAGAACCCCAGCACAGCAGCACAGTGTTGTGGGGGCATTTTATTTGGTGCATTCCTGACCTCAGCTTTGGATGAACCCTACCTTCAGACACCAACACTAAGGAAAAACTGTTTTATTACAGAGATGTGACATTTATTACAGAAGGCCAGCAGTTCCATTGGGCCAGACACTTGTGCAAAGAACTTTGGGTCAGACTGACGGGGTTAATGGCTGTGAAGCACTGGAGGGGATGCAGAGGTTCCTGGGCAAATATGGTTCTTACAGATAAAATGCGCAAAACACAGGAGGTTCCTGGGAAACACATTGGAAAAGAATTGACGACAAATGTGTGGCGAGCTTACGGCTACTGGAAGATTACAGATTGAATCAACTTCTTCACTGTGTCTTTGAGCTGCTGATTCCTCATGTTGAGATGAGAGGGTTCGCTCATGTAGATGAGAGGGTTCGCTGCAGGAGGCACCACCGCCTACAGAAACGACAACACCAGATTTAGAGCTGAGGAAGAGATGGAGGGGGGCTTCAGGTAAGCAAACGCTGCAGTGCTGAGAAACAGGGAGCCCACAGCCGGGTGTAGGAGGCAGGTAGAAAAGGCTTTGTGACTTCCCTGCTCAGAGGGGGTCCTCAGCACAGCCCTGAAGATCAGCACATAAGACATCACAATGAAAACAAAACAGCCAAAGCCTAAAAATACGGAAAGTCCAAGAAGCCCAACCTCACTGAGATAATATTGCAGGTGAACTTGAGGATCTGGCGGGTTTCACAGAAGTACTGGTCCAAAGCATTGCCCTGGCAGAGGGGCGGGGAAAATGTATTTGTCATGTGCACCACAGCAAAGAGAAACCCTGCGCCCCAGGCAGCTGCTGCCATGTGGACACAAGCTCTGCTGCCCAGGAGGGTCCCGTAGTGCAGGGGTTTGCAGATGGCAACGTAGCGGTCGTAGGACATGACTGTGAGCAGAGTGTACTCTGCTGTGACCAAGAAGTCAAACAGAAAGTCTTGGGCAGCACATCCTGCATAGGAAATGGCTCTGGTGTTCCGGAGGGAATTGACCGTGGATTTTGGGACAGTGATGGAGGTGGATCCCAGGTCAGTGAGGGAGAGGTTGAGGAGGAAGGGGGTGTGGAGGTGGTGGTCACAGGCTATGGTGGTGATGATGAGGTCATTGCCCAGGAGGGCAGCCAGGTAGATGCCCAGGAAGAGCCAGAAGTGCAAGAGCTGCAACTCCTGTGTGTTTGTGAATTCCAGGAGGTGGAACTCAGTGATGGAGCTGCCATTGATGCCTCTGGGCGTGGGACACTGTCATAGGAGGAAGAGTGACAAGTTAGGTAAGATTTCTCTGAGCAAAATCAAAGCCATTTCCTAGAGACCCTCCCACAGGCACACACAGACATTCCTGTCTTTTTCTAGGAGAACTTCCTTGCATCTACTCTACAGCTGGAGACCTGGTTGTTGCTGGCCAATTGTGTGATGAATCATCATCTCCATCATCACCACCATAGCCTGTGACCACCACCTCCACACCTCCATGTACTTCCTCCTCCTCAGCCTCTCCCTCAGGGACTTGGGATGCATCTCTACCACTGTCCCCAAATCAATGGCCAATTCCCTCTGGGACACCAGGGACATCTCCTACCATGGCTGCATGGTCCAGCTCTTCTTTTTTTTCCTTTTTCATTTCAGCAGTTTTCTCTTCTCACTGTCATGTTCTACGACCACTACGTTGCCATTTGCAAACCCCTGCACTACGGGACCCTCCTGGGCAGCAGAGCTTGTGTCCACATGGCAGCAGCTGCCTGGGGCGCTGGGTTTCTCAATGCTCTGCTGTACACGGCCAATACATTTTCCCTGCCCCTCTGCCAGGGCAATGCTGTGGACCAGTTCTTCTGTGTAATCCCCCAGATCCTCAAGCTCTGCTGCTCACACTCCTACCTCAGGGAAGTTTAGCTTCTTGTTCTTAGTACCAGTTTAGCATTTGGCTGTTTTTTTTTCATTGTGGTGTTGCATGTGCAGATTTTCAGGGCCGTGCTGAGGATCCCCTCTGAGCAGGGACGGTATAAAGCCTTTTCCACGTGCTTCTCTCATCTCTCCGTGGTCTCCCTGTTTGTCAGCACCGGCATACTTGCCCACCTGACGCCCCACTCTTTCTACTCCTCATTGCTGGATCTGGTGGTGGCTGTTCTGTACTCAGTAGTGTCTCCAGCAGTGTAGTCCACCATCTACAGCACGAGGAACCTGGAGCTCAGGAATGCTCTATGGAAAATGGCCCAATGGATGCTTTTTCACCGACAATAACCTCCCTCCCCTTTTCTGCACATTTACCTTAAGGCAGTACTCTGTTGATTCTCCTTGTCATAATCCTACTCAGAGATCATCTTCCGGGGTTCTACGGCTTCTACTACTTGTCTTGATGTTTGATCTAGTTGTGTGTGACCCTGGCACAACTCGGTGTCAGATGTTGCCTGTGCAAATGCAGCTCCTCAATAAAAGGCCATCTCCCAGCCATGGTGCCTGAAGGCTGAGCTCTTCCTCCAAAGGTGCTGCCAATAAAATGCCCAAGGAATTGGTCTTTAAAAGAGTCTTTTCTCCTTGTGTTGTGTTTGGGGTTAAGCTCATGGTACCACTGGGTTCCATTAGACCGAAAGTTCTCTTCTAAAACCTCAGCCTTCTATGACCTAAGTTTTTAAAGGCTCCTTTTTTTGGTGTCTAGTGGCAATGAAGATGGTGCACGGGCTCCACATTATCTCCTCAGGCTGCATCGTGTATGATAGGACTGATGACATACAAGTCTCTCTCAGAAATGCATTTGGAAGGGTGGGGGTTAGACGGGGACTCGTCATCTGCCCTGGGCTGGGGGTGAATGGAGACTCTGAAGGTGAAACACCCGCAAAGGTGATGTCTTCCCAAAGTAAATCCTGAATAGAGGTGTTCACAAACAAGGACTCTGAAGCACTGTGGGAGTGAGTAGGGACCCAGGAGGCAGAGAGAAGGGGGACTGGAATGATGCAGGAGGTGCCTGAGGAGGCCCAGGGCTCTCGTACTGTCCTGGGCAGTGAGGCTGGTAGGGATGAGAAGAGGTCAAATGCAGTTGGGGTTGAGGATGGCTTACAACATGAGTGCAGGAGAGCCTGGGAGTGCCCGGCCTCTGTTCCCCTGTGTCGTTATTGCAAGCAGCAGCCTTGGGGCTGATGGGCAGTCTGAGACCCCACATGCCACTGGCCTTAAGAGCAGCCCTGAGAGATGCATGAGGGACAGGGTCTGCCTGCCCAGGACCTGGGGGTCAGAGCTTGGCCTTTCTGCTCCATCAAGCAAACCCAGGCTTTTCTCAGCATCACAGCTGCTTGCACAGTGCCTTTGCCTGCCTGCAATCTGGCCTCCACTTCTCTGCTTTAACAAGTCCCTGGGGAGGCTTTGTCAGGAACAATCCTCACTGAGACCAATTAATACTTCAAGATATTCTGAGTTTTGTTTTTGAATTCTTGAGAGCTTTGCTTAACCTCCTCTCAGCAGCTGAGGTTCAAGGATTCAGCAGCAAATCCACCCTGAGTCTTACTGAAATACCAAAAGCCTTAACGAGCTCTTTCTCCTTCTGAAGTTTTCAGAATGAGCCTTGTACAGCTCATGAGAGCTGTAATTTCCCGGTGTGGTTGAAGAGGAAGATTTCAAAGTGCACCTAATAAAGATATGTGTTAGTTTAAAGTTTATATCTTTTTACTTTTCAGCTCAGAACAGAGGTGATAGAAGCATTCTCCAATTGGCATCGATGCTGAGTGTCTCCCCATGAGGTCTGGGCAGTCCTCACTCAGATCGCTTAATACTTCAAGGTTCTCTAAGTTCTGCCATCACTTTTTGAGAGGTTTGCTTAATCTCCTCTGAGGAGCTGAGGTTTGAGGAGTCAGCAGCAAATCCACCCTGGGTCTCATCAAAATACAGAGAGCCTTAACAAGCTTTCTCTTCCTGGAGGGTTCTTCAGGTCTTTAAGCCTTATAAAGCTCATTGCAGCCATTTTCCAGAGTGGTTAAAGAGGAAGATTTCAAAGTGCACCTAAAGAAGATATGTTTTAATGTAAAGTTTATATTTTGTTAGTTTTCAATTTATAGAAGAGGTGACAAATCCATTCTCCAGTTGCTATTGGTGTGCAGTGTCCCCTCAGGAGATCTGGGCAGCATGGAGAATCAGTCCCTTGAGGTCTGACCCTGCATGGACAGCCTTGCTCCTCACCTCCCTACCCACAACATTGCCCTCATTGCCCACCAGGCACTTGCATCCTGTTTCCTTCCATCAGACTTCCTTGTACTCTGGAGCTGAGTCTTCCAGCTCCATGGCACCATCTCCCGCTGCTTTCCTTACAGAACTGGCTGCACACAGGCACAGGGGAAGAAGAAGAACAAAGCCTGATAAGGTTTCATAATCAATAAACCCCCTCCTAACCCAACTGCTCCACACAAGCTGTCTCCGATGAGGCTGCCTTTCTACAAGGGACAATCTCAGGAGAAATGTTGAGATAGAGATAGATTTTAAAAAAAGGCAGATATAAGCATAATTAAAGACTTGGCTAATGAGACAGACACAGTGCTGAGAGAGAGGCAAGCTTTGAACTCCCTGAAGCTCAAAGCAGCATCTGGGGTGGGGAGAGTTCTGTGGTCGAACAGAGAGTGAGGGGAGGAGAAAATGAGAGAAAAATGGAATGGGCCTTTGTGTGGAGAGTCTGAGTCTGCATAGATGACATCAGAGATGGCCATTGGATCAGGAGAGGGGGAGAAACAGGAACAATGAGGGACATTAAATGCATTGTGTGATGGGAAGAACAGTGGTGAGGAAGGCCCAGGGAAAGGTTGATATTTCCTTGCAAGAGCCATTTGGAAAGGGGATGGTATTGGTTGAGTTTTTCTGTGAGTGAGGACACGCAAGGGTGGCACTCATCTTTGAAAGGGGACAAAAGTGCAACTCGGGGAACCCCAGACTGCACAAGCTGCCTTTTGCGAGGAGTGAGCATGGAATGAGTGCTCTCGGGTGACATTTTGGGCATCTAAAAGAGAAGGGCATCGTCACGGCTTCACCAAGGGTAAATCCCACCTTGTGAGACTGGTTGCCTTCATGGTGAAGCAGCTGCATTTGTGCCTGAGGGACAACATTTGATGCCACTTACCTCCACTTCAGCAAGACTTCTGGAAACTGAGTCTCTCTCTCAGTTTCCAGGGGATAACACCAAGAAGCTGCCAAGCCTGGTGCAGCCTACCAATTACTCTTTGCTGGTTTTGTTTCAGGGGCAGCATGTGGGATTATCCAGAGGGATTGCAGAGCCCTGGGCACAGCAGTGAGGGACTTTGCAGCCCAAGTATTTTTTATCATAGAATCATAGATTAGTTAGGGATGGAAGGGGATTTTAAAGATCACCTAGTTTCAACCCCCCTGCCATGGGCAGGGACATCCCACTAGATCATGCTGCCCAAGGCCCCATCCAACCTGGCCTTAACTTTTTGTCAAACAGAGAGTTTGATAAATCCAGTTGAATTTGGCAAATCAACAAATGGCTGCAGGACTGGTGCCTCAGCTAAAGTTTCCAGAGGAGGGGAACCTCAGTCCATCCCATTTTGATTCTAATGCCAGCAATAGATGCCCAGAGTCTGGAGAAAGAAGACAGGTCAGCAGGAGAGCACCTGAAGAGCAACACAAGCGATCTCCAGCCAGTCAGACAGCTCCATCGCATACCAAACTTCAGTGCCTTTATAGTAACACACATCGTATGGGGAATAAACAAGAGGAACTGGAGACCTGTGGGGCTCTGACATCTTTGGCATCATGAAGTCATGGTGATATGGATCCTATGATTGGAGTGTTGGGATGGGGGGATACAGGCTCTTTAGGAAGGACAGGCAGGGGAGATGGGGGCGGGGGGGGGGGGGGGGTTGCTCTATGTCAATGACCGGCTGAAGTGCATGGAGCTCCACTTGGGGATGGATGAGGAACTGCCTGAGAGCCTATGGGTCAGGGTCAAAGGGAGGGCAGGAGACGTTATGGTGGTGATCTGCTTATGGTCAGCAGACCAAGAAGGTTGAGCAGATAAGACCCTCTATAGACAGATAAGCACAGCCCTGCATTCTTAAGTCCTGGTTCTCATGTGGAACTTCAGCCATGCCAGTATCTGTTGGTGGGACAACACAGCAGGGTCCAAGCTACCCTGGAGTTTCCCGAAACTCGTTGATGCTAACTTCCTTCTCCAAGTAATACAACAGCCAACGCGGAGAAGTGCTATGCTGGACTTTGTTCTCATTACAAGGAAGGGCTGGTGGGGAATGTGAAACTCAAGGGAAATCTTGGCTGCAGGGACTGTTAAATGATGGAGTTCAAGATCCTTCGGGCAGTGAGGAGGGTGCACAGCAAACTCACTACCCTGGATTCAGGACAGCAGAATTTGGCCTCTTCAGGGACCTGCTTGGAAGGATACCATGGGATAGAGCCTGGGAGGCCAGAGTGGCCCAAGAAAGCTGGTTAGTAATCAGGGATCTATTCCTCCGAACTCAGGAGCAATGCATCCCAGCAAAGAGGAAGTCAGGCAAAAAGATGAGGAGGCCTCCATGGCCGAACAAGGAATGCCTGGACAACCTCAAACTCAAAAAAAAAGGAAGCCTACAGAGGGTGGCAACAAGGGAAGGAATTGTGGGAGGAACGCAAAGAAATTGTCCAAGCAGCCAGAGAATAGGTTAGGAAAGCTAAAGCCCAGGTAGAATTAAATCTGGCCAAGGATGTCAAGGACAAGAAAAGCTCCTCTATATACGATGGTGATCAAAGGAAGAGCAGGGAGAATGGGGCCCTCTCTGGAAGGAAATGGGAGACCTGGTTACTCAGGGTATGGAGAAGATTAAGATACTCAATGACTTTTTTCCTTAGTCTTCACTGGCAAGGGCTCGAGCCACAGCGCCCAAGGTGCGAGAGGCAAAGACAGGGACATTGAAGATCTGCCCACTGTAGGAGAGGATCAGGTGCACAACCATCTAAGGAGCCTTCAACCCTGCAAGTTCACGGGACCTGATGAGATGCATCTGTGGGTCCTGAAGTAACTGGTAGATAAAGATGCTAAGCCATTATCCATCAGCTTTGAGAAGTCGTGGCAATCCAGTGAAGTTCCCACTGGCTGGAAAAGGGGACGCATAACCCCCATAGTAAAAAAAGGAAGAAAGGAAGAGCCAAGGAACTCCAGGCCAATCTGTGTCGCCTCTGTGTCCAGCAAGATCATGGAATAGATCCTCCTGGAAATTCTCCTGAGGCACATGGAAAATAAGTAAGCAATTGGTGAGAGCAATGTGGCTTCACTGAGGGCAAATTGTGCCCAACAGATTTGGTGGCTGCCTGTGGTGGGGCTACAGTGCTGGTAGGTAAGGGAAGAGTAACTGCCATCATTGACCTGTTGAGGAGACTAATGACATGGATTCCGATATCTTGGATCGAAGACCTTTATTGCTCTTAGTGAGCAATATACACAATGTTATGTTGCATCTAAAACTTGGCATCATTTGATTGGTTACAAACAACTGTTCACACGTATAAGTTTATATTACTATTGGTTAGTTGCTACTGTCCACACGCCTAGATCAGATGCTTACTTGGTTAATGAGCTTTGCATGTTTTCCATACTTTTCCCCTAAGTTACCATGATTTTTACTTTCCTAGCTTACACCTCCCTCTCAGCTTCTGGGCATACAACCATAGTTTACTGTTGCTATCTGTTGTTTCCTCTTACTACACTGTTCATGGTCCTTCAAGGGCATCGTGGCCTTCGTTAATATAAAATGTTTCTACAACCTGTATGTGTGCAAAGCATTTGACACTGTCCCAAGTGACGTTCTGGTCCCTAAATTGGAGATACATGGCTCTGATGGATGGACCACTCAGTGGATAAAGAATTGTCACTCAAAGGGTTGTGGTCAAGGGTTCAATGTCAAAGCGGAAAGCAGTGATGAGTGGCATTCCACACGGGTTGGTGTTGGGACTGGTGTTGTTTAAGGTCTTTGTCACAGACATAGACAATGGGACTGAGGGCACCCTCAGCATGTTTGCTGATGACACCAAGCTGTATGGCGTGGCTGACATGTGGGAGGGAAGGGATGGCATCCAGAGGGATCTAGGCAGGCTGGAGGAGTGAGCCTGTGAGAGCCTCATGAAGTTCCACAAGGACAAAGGCAAGGTCCAGCACCTGTTTCAGGGCAATCCCAAGAACAACACAGGCTGAACAAAGAATGGATTGAGAGCAGCCCTGAGGAGAAGGACTTCGGGTGCTGCTGGATGAGAAAATCAACATGAGCCAGCAACATGCGTTCACAGACCAAAAAGCCAACCATGTCCTGGGCTGCATCAAAAGAAGTGTGGTCAGCAGGGCAAAGGAGGGATTCTGTCCATCTGCTTCTCTCTAGTGAGACCTCACCTGGAGCTTTGCCTTCAGATCTGATGTCCTGAGCACAGGAAGGACATGGATCTGTTGGAGTAAGTGCAGAGGAGGCCACAGAGATGAGCTGAGGGCTGGAACAATTCCCATACAAAGACAGGCTGAGAGAGTTAGGGTTGTTCACCCTGGAGAAGGTTTCTGGGAGAATTTAGAGCAGCTTCCAGTACTGAAAGGGGCTCCAGGAAAGCTGGGGAGGGGCTCTTGATCAGGGAGTTCAGGGAAAGAATGACAGGAACAGTTTTCAGCTGAGTGTGGTGAGGCCCTGGCCCAGGTTGCCCAGAGAAGTGGTGGCTGCCCCATCCCTGGAGGTGTTCAAGGCCAGGTTGGATGGGGTTTTGAGCAACCTGATCCAATGGGAGGTGTCCCTGCCCATGGCAGGGTGTTGGAACTGGAAGGGCTTTGGGTCCCTTCCAACCCAAACCATTCCATGACTTCGTGTTACTCGCAGCTTTGACCATTTTTGCATGATGACAGTCTCCTGTGGTTTGTTTGGGGATTTTTTTTTGTTTTGCTTTGCACTTTGGTTTTTGTTTGCTTGGGGTTGTTTTGGGTTTTTTATCACAACTCAAGGTAAAACATCGTAGCAGGGGAAGATGTCCTTTAATTTTCCGAGCTGATGCCATCCAAGGACACTCTGGATAGCCAATGGCATCTAGCAAAGCATATCTCAACCTTAAGGTAGTGACCTACTCATTGGATGTGTCACCCTCCACTCCCTCTTGACTGATGTGACTGCTCTCCTTTATCAGTATTGGCCGCTTGGGCAGACACAGCTTGAACAAGTTGTTGGCAGTGAGCTCTCCAGGGGAGCTGAATATCCTGGAGTGTGAGCATATCTAGATGGAGCTACCAGAGTTGACAGGAATGCCCCAGGAGACCAGTCCTATTCCTGAGCAAGATCACAGCAATGCAGGACATCGATTTTGTCTGTGCTAAGAAGGGATGCCTTTATTCACACAACCAAACACCTTGTTGGGACTGCTGGTGCTGTTTAGGCTCATTTCACAGACCCTGTCCTATCACTTTCTGCACAGGAGCCTCTGCAGGGCAATTCTCACTTCCCTGTTCCTCAGGCTATAGATGACAGGGTTGACCATGGGGGTTACAACTGTGTAAAACAGGGCAAGGTATCGGTCAGTGTCTGCGGAGTCCCTTGACCATTGTTTAAAGTACACGACCGTGACCGAGCTGTAGAAAAGAGTCACCACCACGAGGTGTGAGGAGCAGGTGGCAAAGGCTTTGCGTCTGCCCAGAGCTGAAGGCATTTTCAGCATCGCCCGGACAATTTGAGTGTAAGAGAAAACTATCAAGGCAAAGGGAAAGACTGCAAATAGCATGACAACGGTGTGCAGCGTCACTTGGTTCCAGAAAGTGTCTGCACACACCAGTTGCAGCAGAGGGGGAATGTCACAGAAGAAGTGATGTAAATTATGGGATGCACAGAAAGTCAGAGTGAACACCTGGTAAGTCTGCCCTACCTGTACTGGTGCGACAGCCACCCATGACCCCACTACGAGTCTGACACAGAGCCCCCCGTTCATGATGCGGGGATAGTGCAGGGGGTCACAGATGGCTACATAGCGGTCATAGGCCATGGCAGTCAGGAGAAGGCTTTCGGTGCTGCCCACAGAAACCAGGAAATACAGCTGGGCAGCACAGCCGAGGAAGGAGATCCTGCCATCTTCGGTCAGGAAAGCCACCAGCATTTTTGGCAGAGTGACTGACGTGTAGCAGATCTCCAGGAAGGACAAGTTCCTCAGAAAGAAATACATGGGGCTGTGGAGGCTTGGGTCTACCACAGTGATGAGCACAATGACGCTATTCCCTATGAGGATCATGAAGTAAATGAGCAGGAAGATTGTAAAGCGCAAGTCCTGCAGGTTGTCATTGTAAGAAAATCCAAGAAGAAGAAATTCAGGTCTGGTTGTGTAGTTCTCCAAGCCTTTCCTATGGAGCATTTTCCACATACAGAGCAATCCAAACAACAGGCTCTTAGAGGATGCTCAGGTCCTGTCCACCATCACCCACATTTCAAGCCTAAGGGAAGACTACAAACATGAAGTTACATGTTACTGCAGGATTAGGTGCACTTGACCAAGATCTGCATAAATATTTGGAACTCTAACATGAGTTCCTTGCGGTGGGGACATTTGTAAGGAGAGGAAAGAACAGAATCCTTGTGCCTGAATGACTGGGGTTTGTCATACAGACAAAAGAAGCTAGATTTTCTTTTTTAGAGGTGATTTTATTAAATAAAGAACCTGGTCATGGATTGGGGCGGGGGGGGGGTGGGGGTGGGGGTGGAAGGAATAAAAGCGGTAAATACTAAATGCCTTTAAGAACAGTCTTGGTTTTGTTGCTGGTCCGTATCTTGTAAGAGCTGCATTTAATGTAAGGATATTAAGGAGGCAAGGCAAGGAGACGCAATCAAAACAAAGAAAGGCAAGGCATGGTTTGATTGTTAGACCATTACACAAGAGATTGTTAGACCTTAGCACAAACCTGGCTCTCCTTACGTGTAACAGCCCATCCCTTCACACTGTGCCCACACACAAAGACACAGGAGAACTTTAGTCTGGATGGAGACTCATTAATTTTTACATGCTGAGGACTGAATCCCTTCAGAAGTAGAAGAGGCTTCTGTGCGACAATCCAGTGGCAGTGATGGGACACTTTAACCAGGCAAATCAGCAGCAGTTTATGTGAAAAACACAAGTTTCCAGGGTGCTAAAAGACATTTTGATGCAAGCAATCAAATTACTTCATGCATATTACAGTCCTAGAGGGAACAAAGTGATTAAAAGCGGGTGATGTCCCCACAATGCCCCATTTACCTGAGCAGACCAGGCTTTTAGAACTTCTGAATAATTCAGCATTCCTAAACTTCCTACTCTGTCCCTTGGATTTCTGACAGCTTGCAGATCCATCCAGGGGCTCCTTCACTCTGGTCCCAACACTGCAATGCTCCCCAGTCCCCTGCGAGCCTGGGCAGAAGCAGAGCAATCCTTTTGCTGCCCCAGGAACTGAGCCTTCCCTTTGCATTTCCCATCTTCCCAGACCATAAGACCTTCTTGATGGGCACACTTGAAGGATATGAGCTACAAGCAAGCACCACAGCAGCAGGTGTCTCCTCCTGAAGAAGAAACTCAGCTGAAAGTTGTTTAGGGATCTCCATTTGATAGGGGGAAGGAATATGCCCCTCCAGGCATAGGATTGAGGATGCTGGCTGTGTCTCTGGCTGTCGCTGACTCGCTTTGAGAGGTCTTAAACACTGATGTGTTAATGATGAGAACAGCAGGGCAGAAAACAAGCGACGAAAGCATTCAGATTAGCCAAGTGACAAAGACAGGGTGGTTTTCTAAAGAGAAAAATATGAATTCCCAAAACCCTGTGGTCCTGATGGTCTGATCCCTTTTCCAAGCTATTCCTGCCTTTTTCCTCTGAGTTTTATCAATCTCTTAGACAGACCATTCAAAATCTCCATGGTAACAGTAAGATATTTATGAGGGAGAAATCACTAGGACTGTTTTCCAATCTACCTCCTGTTTCATATAAACGTGCAGAAAAATTAAATAATTTTATTTTCTGAACAAAAGAGATACTCACATTTATTTTAAAGTGAGGCTTTACCTCAAAGCAACCACTTCCATGCAGATTATCTACAGATCAGCATTCCCTGCTTGTTTCAGAACGTCCTCAAGCACCCAGCTCATCTTTTTTTTCCTCTCAGATGTCTCGGTGCTTCACAAGGTCACAGGCAGAGCACAGCGCAGGCCAGCTTTGCTCACTGGAAACTGCCAGAGTGCTGCTTCCCTGATGACGTCCTCATGGGCAGCGTTGTTCGAAGTTGAAGGAAGCCTGTTCCAGGGAGCCTAGCCGAGCTGGAAAGGTACTGGCAGCTGCTTCTGGTGGCGCCTGTGCTGTGACTCTACCCCAACATCTCGGGGCGTGCCAGAAGGGATTTCACATTGCTAGGGGAGAGGTAGGAACACACTTCTCAGTCTGTGATGCTGCAGGAGGCAGTGGAGACCTCTTTTCCTCTGTTGTTCCCCTGCTAACGACCTGGAGGTGGTACTCTAGGCACCTCTCTGTCACTCTCTCCAAGTTATAAGACTGTGAGCAGCCTCAGGAGAGAAGGTGGAGGCACTGGTTGCTGCCACGGCTCCACCCCTGGTGCCCACAGCCCCAGGAGCAATGTCAGACAGACTGGAAGAATCACAGGCACTGGCCTGGCTGGCGACTTCCAGTGTAACTACAGGTCTTGAGAAAGTGGAGAAACTGTGAGATGAGATTCAGTTGCTCAAGGAAAAAGTGTCAGATAGTGGAAGGAAAACCAAGCCAAAACAAAGAGGCAAGCAGTGTAGCAGAAAATAAACCTGTGCTTAACTTCCCTGTGCAGCCACAGAAAAGCTTTCTCTGTTCCTCCACCTCCCCAGGTCCCAGCCTGTGCCTTTGCCCATGTTATCCTCGGGCTGAGGTCCTGAGAGGTTGAATCCTTTTCTACGGAATGTATTGAAGTTGTTGGTGAAGAATACTGGACAAAAATCAATTAGAGATGGGCCATGAGAGAGATTTTCCCTTGATAGGGCTAAATCTGCTTTTGAAGAGGAGCGTGCTAAAGGCGTTTAGTGCTGAGAAAGTGGAATTTCTGATTGCCCACAAACAGAAACTTCTCTGTAACGAGGTTCAAACTGTATTTGAAAGGTCTGGCAACTCATTTAGCTCCCTTTTCCTGCTGAAGCGGATGGCACTTGATTACCTTTAGCCTTCTGATAGTCCTTTCTGTTATTTTGAGTGTCTCTCCAGAAAATCAGCCTACAGCATCTTTTTTCACTGGAACAGGCTGCCCAGGGAGGGGATTGAGTCACTACCCTTGGAGGTATTTAAAAGACAGGTAGACGAGGTGCTCAGGAACATGGTTTAGTGGCAGATAGGAATGGTCGGACTCGATGATCCAAGAGGTCTTTTCCAACCTGGTGACTCTATGATTCTATGACGTGCCCCTCTAATGCAGTGTTACTTGAGGCTTCCCCCGTGTGGGGACAATGTGACCACAGCTGAACTCTCTAGGTTTCTCTGGGGCTGCTCAGCACAATTTTGTCACATCTTCACCCTGTGACCTAATCTGTAGAGGTGAAACTCACTCTAGAAGCTGGCTTCCGAAGGAGAAAGACATCAGTTTCTCTGCTTTTCTTAATTGCCCATGTATGTGGAGAAGCCATCTGGACTTTCTACAGCCAGAGTGCCACTGGCTTGTGCTCCTCTAATACTGCTCCCTGCAGACATCATTGTCCGGGAGAGCCCTATCCAGTTGCTTTGTTGATCTCATACACCTGAATACATTGTAGGGTACAAGAGGGTTCTCAGACTTCACAGACACCTAGAAGCTTTGTCACAGGCAGATCTCCTCACCAGTTGCCTCAGGCAAACCTGCAGGATTTCTCTGCCTTCTCTCTGTCCACCCCATCAGATACTTTTCTCTTTACTCCCCTGTACTCGATGCCGCTGCTGCCACATGAGAAGGGAGTGGCAGTGGTGGCAGTGGAGCTGTTAGCAAAGGGGCTGGGAGGTTCCCAGTAGCCAAAATCCAGGAAGAAACACAGACTCAAGAGCACTGGAGCTGTTCCTGGGTTAACTGGCCTGTGCCTGATGACAGATCACAGAATCATGGAATGATTTGGCTCCTTAAAGATCATCCAGTTTCACCACTTTGCCAAGTGCAGGAAAACCTCCCACTGGATCAGGCTGCACAATGCCCCATCCAACCTGTCCTTCAATACCTCCAGGGATGGGGCAGCCATGACTTCTCTGGGCCAGGGCCCCACCACCCTCACATCAAAAAAAAGTCTTCCTAAGATCTCATCTCAATCTTCCCTCTTTCAGCTTTAAGTTGTACGCCCTCATCATATCCCTGCATTCCCTGATAAAGAGCCCCTCCCCAGCTTTCTTGCAGCCCCCTTTAAGATCTGAATGGCTGCTCTGAGGTCTCCGCCGATCCTTCTTTTCTTTGGCTGTTGCAGTTTGATGTAAATTAGAGTCAATTTTGTCACTTTCATCTCAACCTCCTCTGAGTAACTGCAGTAAGCCCAGCCCCACAGAGAGGGGCTGGAGGTGGGCCAGAGGGGACCGTGGACCATGGTGGCTACCCGGCAGAAGTTTAACACTGCTCCAGGTGCTGCAGCAAGCACGATAGCTGTTGCCACCCAGACAGAGCCTCAGTGGGTCCATGCAGCTCCCCAGACCATGGGCTGTAGGCAGTGCCCCCCTCCCACACCAGCTCACGCCTCTGGCACTGCTCCACTTGTGGAAGCTGTGCTCATGTTGGGGAACTCCTTTGCACGGTGGCAGAGCTGAGGGAGGAGGTAAATAGACTAAGGACCACCAGGAATGTGAGAGGGAGATGGATCACTGGAGCAGCGCTCTCTCACAAACTCAGCAGGCTGCTGGAGCCACTGCAGCTGAGCAACACCCACCTGCAAACTGCAAGATTGGGGGAACAAGAGATGGGGAATGGCAGAAAGTTCCTGCCCGGCACAGGAAACCTGCTCCCCCCACCCAGACAACAAACCCCCAGAGACCCCTCAAGAACAAATATGAAGCGCTGCAGGTGGAACCCATCCCCGAGGATGAAGAAGACGGCTCCCACAGCCTAGAAACATTCCCTAGGCTGTGCCATCCTCAGATGACCATAAAAACATCCTCTGTAAATACGAATAGGAGTGTGATTGTCTTAGGGCATTCCCTTCTAAAAGGAACAGAGGGACTCATCTGCAGACCAGACCCACCACACAGGGAGGTCTGCTGCTTACCGGGGGCATCAGTGAAGGATGTCACTAGAAAACTTCCTTGGTGAAATAGACAGATTTAACCCTGGGCAGCCTGTTCCAGTGCCCAATGACTCTTTCTGTGAAGAATTTTTTTCTGATATCCAGCCTGAACCTCCCCTGACGGAGCTTCAGGCCATTCCCCCTTGTCCTGTCCTCTGTCACTTGGGAGAAGAGGCCAGCTCCCTCCTCTCCACAGCCTCCTTTCAGGTAGTTGTAGAGAGCAATAAGGTCTCCCCTCAGCCTTCTCTTCTCCAAGCCAAACAACCCCAGCTCTCTCTGCCGCTCCTCATAAGACTTGTTCTCCAGCCCCCTCATCAGCTTCATTGCTCTTCTCTGGACACGCTCCAGAGCCTCAACATCCTTCTTGTGGTGAGGGGCCCAGAACTGAACACAGTATTCAAGGTGCGGTCTCACCAGTGCCGAGTACAGAGGGAGAATAACCTCCCTGGACCTGCTGGTCACACCCTTTCTGATACAAGCCATGATGTTATTGGCCTTCTTGGGCACCTGGGCACACTGCTGGCTCATGTTCAGTCGGCTGTCAACCATCACCTCCAGGTCCCTCTTCTCTGTGCAGCTCTCCAGACACTCTTCCCCCAGTCTGTAGCACTGCGTAGGGTTGTTGTGCCCCAAGTGCAGGACCCGGCACTTGGCCTTGTTGAACCTCATGCCATTGGCCTCAGCCCAGCAGTCCAGCCTGTTCAGATCCCTTTGCAGAGCCTCCCTACCCTCCAGCAGATCCACACTTCCTCCCAGCTTAGTGTCATCTGCAAACTTGCTGAGGGTGCACTCAATGCCTTCATCCAGGTCATTGATAAAGGCATTGAACAGGGCTGGACCCAGTACCGAGCCCTGAGGAACCCCACCTGTAACGGGCCTCCAGCTGGAGTTAACTCCATTGAGCACCACTCTCTGGGCCCGGCCATCCAACCAGTTTTCAACCCAGGAGAGTGTGCGCCTGTCCAGGCCAGAGGCTGACAGTTTCTGAAGCAGAATGCTGTGAGAAACTGTGTCAAAGGCTTTACTGAAGTCCAAGAAGACTACATCCACAGCCTTTCCCTCATCCAGTAGTCGAGTCATTTTGTCATAAAAGGCGATCCTGCTGCCACAGGACTACCCCAAGAGCCACCTTCCTAAAGAGTCATCGTGTCCACTGTCTCCTCAGCCATCGCTCCAGCAGCAGCCAGTTCCCAGCTGAAGGAGAAGCAGCCCTGCAGCCTCTCTCAGCCTGGTGCTGGCCCTGCTGCCACAGGAGCACCGCAGCAGCTGCTGCTCCTAATTGCAAACCCCGCAGCTTGGCCGTTGTTTCCCAGCCAGCCCTGCAGCCTCCAGACACGGCTTCCACAGCTCCTTCTTGGTGTCTCTCAATCAGCAGGACCAGTCCAGGTGCTGGGCTGGGAGACAGATCATCCCCACCAGACCCTCAAGCAGTGAAGTGTGAGCCCTGCATTCCAAAAATTCCCCTAAATTTCACCTAAAATGTTCCAAATTTCCCCAAATTTTCCCCAAATTAATCCAAAATTTCCCCAAGTTCCATCTAAAATGCTCCAAAGTCCCCCAAATTCATCCGTAATTTCCTAATTTCCCAAATTTATCCCCCCATTCCACCCAAATTTCCCAAAATCAGTGGGGTGGGCTGGGCTGGAGACAGGACAAGGGCCCATCTTCAGTGGTTTGAGGCCATGAGCTCAAGCTGAGAAACAACTTCTCAGCTCCTTACAAGGAGGGACCTCAGATGTTTCCCATCCCACCAACGTGTCTCACGCCCGGACACAGTTGAGGAACTGCAATAACTTGTTGCACCCAGAGCTTCTCAGGAGCCATCACCGCCGAATGCTCCTCAAGATCCAACACCACCCAGCTCAAGCCAGCACACAGCTGCACCTGCTCCTTCTCTGCACCCACACAATGGCACAGCGTAGCCATGGGCCCTTGACATCACCCTCTTCCACCTCCAATAAACCCCTTGAGACCTTCCAGGCTGTGACTGTCTCGTGAGCAAAGAGCAAGCCATAAGCTCAAGCAGAGAATCTTCTCAGCTCCTTACAGGAAGGGACCTCAGACATTTCCCATCCCACCTGCATCACCAGACAAATAGTACACTGATTTTTGGGGCTAGAACACTGATTCAGGGGGCAGAACACTTTAGGGGGCATAGTAGAAATGCCTGGCTTTGACCTCTCCTTTCCACAGTTCACACAGCCTCCCGGATGGGGCCAAACTCGCCGTTTCAGCGGCCAAACTCTTTTTTTTTTTATTTTTGTGTCCAGAACACCAGTTTTAGGACCAGAACATCCATTCTTAGTCCAGAGCACCACTCTTTTGGGCCAAAACTGCCATTTTTGAAACCAGAAGACAGATTTTGGGGGCCATAACTCCCATTTTGGGGGCCAGAAGACCCATCCTGGGGCCAGAGTGCCCATTCCCAGACGCCTGGTTTGATCTCTGCTTTCCTCAGTGTCCACAGCCCCCTGTCTGGGCCAGAAGACCCATTCTCTAGACCAGAACTTCCATTCTTGGGGCCATAACACTAATTTTTGGAGCTAGAACTAAAATTTTTGGGAGCATCCCCTTCCTTTCAGTTAGCAGGTTCTCCAGCCATCGGTGGGCTGGGCTGGAGACAGGACAAGAGCCCATCTTCAGTGGTTCCAGGCCATGAGCTCGAGCTGAGAAACTTCTTCTCAGCTCCTTACAGGAAGGGACCTCAGACGTTTCCCATCCCACCTGCACCACCAGCTGTGGAGGCCTTTTCCCTTGTTTCAGCTCTTGAGGTGTAACATAAAGCGAGGTCTTTTACCTTGATTCAGCTGCAACAGGATGCGAGGCCTTTTCCCTTGATTCAGCTACTAAGTTGTCACATGAAGCTCATCTGGGTGACAACAAACACAGTATGAAGGACACGCTCGGGCTGATCGTGCTAACTGTACTTGTTTAGAAAGGATATGAGCAATAGTAAGGAAATAAGTAACGGAGCAGAATGCTTGCTAGACAAGCAGGATATTCAAAGCTAACCTGTAATAACAACAAGTTAACTAATCAAATAGTGGCTAGAGGACATCAAGAGCGTGTGAATAACGGTTGTATTCAATGATGTTATGCACTGAATGATGACACACACTATAAAGATGTAAGTCTAACTACAATAGAGTGGAGTGCATGTATCGTCATAGTGGTGTTGTGTCATCCGTCCTCACATGGTTTAGAGACCCCACAGTCCCTGACAATTCTGGAGTGACCCCAACAGCTGGCAAAGCCTGGGGAAAGGGGGTTACAGAGGGCAGGACCTTCCCTCTGCTCAGAAGAGACCTGCCCAGGTCGACGCGTGGGAGAAACCAGAGCAGAACTGGAGTAGCTGGGCAGAGAGAAAGTCTGGATGGAGGCTGAGGGCATTGGACCTGCACCAAAATCAGCTTATTCTCCTACCCACTCTGCGCTCAGCACCTGCTGCCTTGCCATGGTGTGGCTGCAGATGGGTTTCCTGCAGGAGGAGGTGTCAACGAGACATGCTGGAACCCCCTGAGCCCATGGCTGTGTCCATGAGCGGGGTGGTGCCACCTGGAGTGGGACAGCAGGAGAAAGAGCAGAGAGCAGCACTCAGAGGCTGTGTCAGGGAAACAGGAGTTTATTTCCTTTCTCTTGACTGGACAGAAGAGTCGTTGGAGCCCTGCTAGCACCATGGCTGGTCTGAGCTCTTGTAGAGCTGTGGGGAGTCCTGGGAGCCAGGAGTGCTCCTCTTTGTGGGGCACCAGGACCTCCTGGCTGAGCAGTTCCTGCCCTAGGTAGAAGCAGAGGGGCCTGGCACTGCCAAATCCTCTGCCTCCTGCTCCACAGGGATGGGGGATGACAGGGGCAGACTGGGATCCTGGTGGACAACGGCCTTGGAGCTGCTCTTCCGTGTCAGAGCCTGCAGACGTGATGTAGAAGGCTGAACGATGAATGGAGAAGATCCCCTGGGAGGTGGTGAGGTGAAGGCTGTCTGCAACACTGATGTTGTCATCCCATTCAGCCTCCGACGTGCGTGGTAGCTCCTTCAGTTCTGAGCTGGAAGAGCTGTCGGAGTAGCTCAGGGGGTGGGTAGGATTTCCCCCTCAGGAGGTGCTGGGACCAACTGCAGGGCTGTTGTCCTCATCCCCAGCAGTGTAGAAGCGCGCCAGCCTCCGTGCCTCCTCACCGCACAACTCCACGATGGTGCTGATGAGGCCACTGACCAATGGGGCTGTGTGTTCCTCAAGGCTGGGCTGCAGCTGATGAACCAGGACCTCCCGGTCCAGCCCACAGCAGCACAGGGTGTACAGGACACACTTTTCTGCTTCCATGGCCAACCACCACCGCTCCTCATAGATTGCCTCCAGCTCTCGGCGCAGCCAGGGCAGCACGGGGTCGAGGAGATGCTGGTGACGCTGGAAGAGTGCCACCCAGGTCTCAGGCAGGAGGCCACCCACAGCAGCTCCAGCCTCTGTCCCTGCAGCCCTCTGCTCTTCCAGGAACGGTGTCCCCTGTGGAGAAGACGGAGGGGACACCGTGGAGCCATGGGAGCTGCTGTCGGCCAGGGGTCCAGCAGCTTGGTTTGCCTCACTGATGGCAACTGGTGGCTGTTCCGGGATTATGCTGATGAGATCTAGAGAACCAGCTCCTCCCCGCACAGCGATCCTGATCCACTCGATCTCTCCTTGGCAGAGCGGGCACAGGGGGGTCCTGTTGGCCCAGGACACGGTGCAGCTCAGGCAGAATTGGTGCTGGCACGGCTCTATCAAGGCGGTGCTCTTCCAAGGGCGCCGGCAGATGGGGCAGATCCATGCTGTCACCGTGGCCGTGCTGGTGCTCCATGGCAGGCTGGGGAGAGCTGAGGATGATGTGAGGTTCCCCATCGCTGGCGCTACCAAAGGGTGACCACCGCAGGACGTTTCTCCACACAGCTGACTGTGTGGAGCAGGGATGGCTCCGGGATGGGCACCACAAGCTGCCAATGGCAGCTCCAAGGCACCACCCAGTACCAGGAGAAGCTTGGCTGGACACTCCAGACCTCGTAGGCACGTGCGGGACGAAGTCAGGCTTGAGCCAGACTTGGCCAGGCTCTGCCAACACCTGAATATCAGCAGTGAGGGGACATGAGGTCACAATCCATGGCTTGCTGACATCACAATCAGGCTCAATGATGTCCTCCTCCACCACTTGGCGATGCCACGGTGACCATGGGAACCCCTCCACCCCTGCGGGAGCACGGCAACAGGAGAACAAAGAAAACATCACTCTATTTCCACCCTGGACATGCCCCTGCTGCTCCAGCTTGGTCCCCTTCTGCATCAGTTTGGATGCCGAGATCCCCCTGGATGGAGCGAGCTGGTTCCTCACTAGGTTTGTAGTTGTGGAGCACCAGACATGGCCACCACCACTGGGTTCCAGTTCCAAGAGGTGGAAGATGTCACTAACGGCTGCTGCCTGGAGAGGAACAAAGAGTTGGGTTCATGTTTAGTGTCCCCAGAAAAGCGGGAGGTGGTATTGGGTGGGATTTTTGTGGTTGTGCCAAAACTCCAAATGATCGAAGTTGTGCATCAAGAAAAGGATGGGTAGGTGGGTAGGTGATAGAGGAGACATAGATGGATATGGAGATGGTTGTAGAGATGGAGACAGAGATGGAGATGAGATGGAGATGGAGATTGAGACAGAGATGGAGAAGAGACGGAGATGGAAATGGAGATGCAGGTGGAGGTAGAGGTGGAGATGGAGATGAGTTGGAGATGGAGACGGAGACAGAGATGGAGGTGGAGATGAGCTGGAGATGGAAATGGGGATGACAGAGATGGATCGATGCGTGCAAGCAGCCCCTTCCCTTGGGAATTCCTTCCTTCCTTCCCTGCCACTTCAATCAGCAGCAGCTTTGGCCCAGGACATGGAGGTCCATGCGAGGTTTGTCCAGTTGTTAGTGCCTCGTTGGGGTTGGTGGCTCTGTTTGGACACTGAGGTCCTCCCAAATGGCCTGGAGGTTGCTGGTTCGTCACTCCTGCACCTGTTGGACTTGACCCGGATGCTTCCAGCCTGGAGAAGAGAGGGGAAGTGCAGAGCTCTTGGGGTTCCTCAACTGTGTCCGGGTGTGAGACACGTTGGTGGTGCAGGTGGGATGGGAAACATCTGAGGTCCCTTCTTGTAAGGAGCTGAGAAGTTGTTTCTCAGCTTGAGCTCATGGCCTCAAACCACTGAAGATGGGCCCTTCTCCTGTCTCCAGCCCAGCCCACCCCACTCATTTTGGGAAATTTGGGTGGAATGGGGGGTAAATTTGGGAAATTAGGAAATTACGGATTAATTTGGGGGACTTTGGAGCATTTTAGATGGAACTTGGGGAAATCTTGGATTAATTTGGGATAAATTTGGAGAAATTTGGAACATACTAAGTGAAATTTAGGGGAATTTGTGGAATGCAGAGCTCACACTTCACTGCTTGGATGTGTGTTGGGGATGATCTGTCTCCCAGCCCAGCACCTGGACTGGTCCCGCTGATTGAGAGACACCAAGAAGGAGCTGTGGAAGCCGTGTCTGGAGGCTGCAGGGCTGGCTGGGAAACAACAGCCAAGCTGCGGGGTTTGCAATTAGGAGCAGCAGCTGCTGCGGTGCTCCTGTGGCTGCAGGGCCACCACCAGGCTGAGAGAGGCTGCAGGGCTGCTTCTCCTTCCCTTGGAATGTGCTGGTTGTGGAATGATGGCTCAGGGGAGAGTGGGCACGATGACTCGCCAGGCAGGATTGGTGGCTTCTGGGGTGGTCCTGTGGCAGCAGGGCCACCACTAGGTAGGTGGAGGTCGCTAGACTGGCCCTTCACTTGTAGGTATGCTGACAGAGAGTTGGGGAACCATGTCTTGAGCCTGCAGGGCTGGTTCCGTGGCATCAGCGACACTAGGGATGGGCTGGCGGGGAAATGATGGTGCAGCTGCTGGTGTTCCAGTCAGGAGAGGTGGCTGCTGGGGTGGTCCTGTGGCTGGAAGGCCACCACCAGGCTCAGGGAGGCTGCAGCGTCGCTTCTCCTTTAGCTGGGAATACGCTGCTTCTGGAGTGATGGTTCTAGGGAAGAGTGGGCGTGATGACTCCAGGCAGGAGCGATGTCTGCTGTGGTCATCCCTGTCGCATCAGAGAAACTAGGGATGGGTTGGCTGAGAAATGATGGTGCAGCTGCTGGTTTTCCAGTCAGGAGAGGTGGCTGCTGGGGTGGTCCTGTGGCTGCAGGGCCACCACCAGGCTCGGAGAGGCTGCAGCGTCGCTTCTCCTTTAGCTGAGAACAGGCTGCATTTAGAGAGATGGAAAAAAGGAGAATGGGCAGGATGACACTGCAGGAAGGAGCGGTGCCTTCTGGGGTGGTCCTGGAGCAGCGGGCCCACCACCAGGCAGGTCGTGGTTGCTGGAATGGTCCCGCAGCTGGAAACTGGAAGGGATGGCCATCCGAGCACATACTCCTCCTAGTCGTCACCTTCTCACACAGAGTCCAGCAGCACCTCCAAGGGCTGCCGCCAGACGGGGCAAGCATCGCTTCTCCTGCCAAGAGAGATGAGCAAAGTGCTGGAGTATCCAGTCGAGATGCTCAGTCCTCCAGCCCAGCACTGGATTGGTCCCACATATTCACAGACATCAACAAGGAGCTGGGAAGCCATGTCTGGAGGCTGCAGGGCTGGCTGGGAAACAACGGCTGGGAAACAACAATGCTGGGTTTGCATTTAGGAGCAGCAGCTGCTGCGGTGCTCCTGTGGCTGCAGGGCCACCACCAGGCTGGGGGTGACTGCAGGGCTGCTTCTCCTTCCGTTGGAATGCGCTGCTTGTGGAATGATGGCTCAGTGGAGAGTGGGCACGATGACTCTTTAGGAAGGTGGCTTCTGGGGTGGTCCTGTGGCTGCAGGGCCACCGCAAGGCTGGGAGAGGTTGCAGGGCTGCTTCTCCTTCCATTGGAATGTGCTACTTGCAGAGTGATGACTCAAGGGAGAGTGGGTAGGATGACTCTCCAGGCAGGAACCGTGGCTTCTGGGGTGCTCCTGTGGCAGCAGAAGGTCCCTAGATTGGCGCCTCACTAGCACGGACACTGACAGTGACCTGGGGGAATCATGTCTGGAGCGTTCAGGGCTGGTTGCACAGCATCAGGGACACTACGGATGGGCTGGCAGGGAAATGATGATGGAGTTGCTGGTTTTCCAGTCAGAAGAGGTGGCTGCTGGGGTGGTCCTGTGGCCGCAGGGCCACCACCAGGCAGGTGGTGGTTGCTGCAATGGTCCCGCAGCTGGAAACTAGAAGGGATGGCCATCTGAGCACAGTCTTCCTAGTTGTTATCTTCTCACAGAGTCCAGCAGGACCTCCAACGGCTGCCGGTAGACGGGGTAAGCATCGCTTCTCTTGGCCCACCACTCACATTGGGCAGCGAGGGAACCACCGGGGAGAGTGTCCATGCAGATGTATTCCAACCACAAGGCAGGTGGAGGTCTCTGGACTGCCCCCCCAGCAGGATGGACACCGACAGTGAGCTGGGAGAGCCGTGTCTGGGTGCTGCAGGGCTGGGTCCTCAGCATCAGGGACACCTCAGATGGGCTCGCTGGGAAGCGATGGTGCAGCTGCTGCTTCCCCACTCGGGAGCGGTGGCTGTTGGGGTGGTCCCATGGCAGCTGGGGCACCACTAGTCTGGGCAAGGCTGCAGGGACTCTTTGATCCATAACTGCCTCTGGAGGCTGCAGGGCTGGTTTGACTTCAGCAGAGACAAACCGCTTGGAGAGTGATGGCTCTGGGCAGCATGGGCAGGATATGGGATCATAGAGTGGTTCTACTCTTGGGGCAGTTTCTCCCTCTGCTTATCTCGCCCGCCCTCATTCCTGGTGGATTCCTGATGAACTTTTTTTTTTTTGTCTCGGGCTGCCAAGATGTGCTCTTCCCCCACTCACATTTTTATGGTTTGTCCAAGAGGAGCAGTTGAACCTGAAAAAAAGAAATCATTTGTTATTAATTACTGACCTATTATAAATTTCAACATAAGGAATTTTTACGGGGCTGTCCATAGCCCCCTGCCTGGGCCAGAACTCCCATTCTTGAGGCGAGAACTCCCGTTCTTGGGGCCAGAACACTGATTTCTGGAGCCAGAACCAAAATTTTTGGGACCATTACTTCCTTTTTTTGTGGGCAGAACACCGATTTTTGGGGCCAAAACTGCCATTTTGGGGTCCAGAGCACTCATTTAGGGGACACAGCACCAATTCTTGGGGCCAGAACTCAGGTTTTTTAGGGCTCGATTTTTAAAATCAGAACTCCCATCTGGGGGACCAGAAGATCCTTCCTGGGCCAGAGTCCCCATTCCCAGACGCCTGGCTTTGATCTCTGCTTTTCTCAGTGTCCACAGCCCTTTGCCTGGGCCACAACTCCCATTCTTGGGGCCAGAACTAACATTTTGAGAGCAGAACTCCCACTTCTGTGGATAGAAGACTGACTTTTGGGTCTACAACTCCCATTCTGGGGGCCAGAACACTGAATTTTGGGGCCAGAACTCCTATTTTGGGGGCCAGAACACTGATTTTGTGGGCCGGGACACTCATTTCTGGTCCTTGGATCCAATATCTGGCGTCAGAACACTGACTTTTTCATCCACAAGAGTGGTTTAGTGATTTTTTCCTGACAGCACACAGATTTCTGGGGACACAACATGAATATTTTTTTTCTGGGGGGGGGGAGCCCAAAACAGCCATTTTGGAGCAAGAGCACTAACTTTAAGGGCCAGAACATTGAGTTTTGGGTGCAGAAATCCCATCTTTGGTGCCACAAGACCACTTTTGGGGCCAGAGGTCCCATTGCCAGACCCCTGGCTTTGATCCCTGCTTTGCTCAGTGCCCACAGCCACCCACTTGGGACCAGAACACTGATCTTCTGGAGCAAGAACACTGAGTTTTTGCAGAGGAACACCAGCTTTTGGGTCAGAACAGTGATTTTTCAGGGCCAGAACCCTTTCTTTTGGGGCCACAACACCAATTTAGAGCCAGAAATCCCATTTTGGGGCAAGAGCACCAAATTCTGGGGCCAGAACACTGATTTTTCAGGCCAGAACTCAGATTTTTAGGGCTAGAACACTGATTTTGAGGATCAGAACTGCCATCTGGGGGGCCAGAAGACCCCTTTCTGGGCTGGAGCACCCATTCCCAGACCCCTGGCTTTGATCTCTGCTTTTCTCAGTGTCCACAGTCCCCTGCCTGGGTCAGAACTCCCTTTCTTGAGGCGAGAACTCCCATTCTTGGGGACAGAACACTGATTTTTGGAGCCAGAACTAAGATTTCGGAGAGCAGAATTCCCATTTTTGGGGCCAGAACACCCATTTTTAGGTCAGAGCACCAATCCTTGCACCAATTTTACAGACAGAAAACTGATTTTTTGGGGCCAGAACCCTTTCTTTTGGGGCCGCAACACCAATTTTACAGCGAGAAAACCCATTTTGAGGCAAGAGCACCAAATCTGGGGGTCAGAACACTGATTTTTGAGGCTAGAATTCACATTTCTGTGGCTAGGACACTGATTTTTAATGCCAGAACACTCATCTGGGGGCAGAATGCTTTCTTGGGGATGGTGGCAGATCCTCTCGCTTTGACCTCTCCTTTCCTCACTTCCCACAGCCTCGAGTAGGGGCAGAACTGCCATTTTTAGGGCTACACTCTCATTTATTGTTTGGCCAGAACACTGTATTTTGTGGCCAGAACACTACTTTTTGTGGCCACAACACCCATTCTTGGTCCAGAGCACCACTATTTTGGGCCAGAACTGCCATTTTGGAAGCTAGAAGATGGATTTTTGGGTTCCAGAACTCCCATTTTTGGGGCCAGAACACTGATTTTTAGGTTCAGAACTCCCATTTGGGAAACCAGAAGACCCCTTTCTGGGTCAGAGCCCCCATTCCCAGACCCCTGGCTTCATCCCTGTGTAATAAACAGCCTATTCAGCATTTTCATCTTGAGGGGGGTATGAGATCCAAATGTATTGGTACCTGAGTTTTGGAAGTCATGGGGTCCACTGTCTTCTTCCTTTGGTGGCAGCAGCTTCTCTGTGGTGCGGGGTTCAGCAGAGGGGCAGTGCTACACCCCCTCCCTCTGCCTGCTGCACCACCAGGACTCATCCTTCTGGAAAGACTGGTGGCAAACCCACCCCCCGTCCCCAACCCGTGGAAATGGGTGGGCGGATGGGCCCTCTTGGGAACTGCTTTCCGCCCCAATGGACCCGAGGGGAGGGGAGCCAGGGCCGGGCCCACCTGTGGGGAAACGCAGCGCTGCCTCAGCCCTGCGCCCAGCGCCCCATGCCTTGAGCTGCTGACTTTATTCCACGAGAGTGGCACAGATAGTCAGCAAGAAACAGTTTAGAGGCTCGGAATTTTCCTTTCCAGAATGTGTTTCTAACACCCCCATTGCCAGAGCCCTGGCTTTGATCCCTGCTTTGCTCAGTGCCCACAGCCCCCTCGGTGGGGCCAGAACACTGATCTTTTGGGGCAAGAACACTGAGTTTTTGCACAAGAACACCGGCTTTGGGCCAGAACAGTGATTTTTCGGGGTCAGAACCCTTCTTTTAGGGCCAGAATACCAATTTTAGGATCAGAAAACCAATTCTGTGGCTAGAGCACCAAATTTTATGTGCAGGACACCACCTTTAGGACTAGACACCACTCTTTTGAACCAGAACTGCCATTTTTTAGGCTAGAAGATGGATTTTTGGGGCCAGCACTCCCATTTTGTGGCCAGAACCTGGATTTTTAGGGCCAGAACTCAGATTTTTAGGGCTAGAACACTGATTTTGAGGATCAGAACTCCCATTTGGGGGGCCAGAAGACCCCTGTTGGAGCCAGAGCCCCCATTCCCAGATGCCTGGCATTGATCTCTGCTTTTCCCAGTGTCCACACACCCCTGGCTCGGCCTCAACTGCCCTTCTTGGGGCCACAACTCCCATTCTTGATGCCACAACTAAAATTTTTGGGAACACAACTCCCATTTTTCTGGCCAGAGCACAGAATTTTGGGGCTAGAATTCCCATTTCTATGGCCAGAACACCCTTTTTTGGGGACAGAACTCACATTTTGGGGGGCAGGACATTGAGTTTTGAGATCAGAACACCTCTTTCTGGTCCAGAGCACCAATATTTGGCGTCAGAATAGTGATTTTTGTGGGCAGAAGAGTGATTTAGTGATTCTTGGTGAGAGAACACAGATTTTTGGGGACACAAGACGGATATTTGGGGGGTGGGGAGGGGGCAGAACACCCACTCTTGAGCAAGAGCACTAACATTTAGGGCCAGAAAGTTGATTTTGGGTTTCCAGAAATCCCATCTTTGGTGCCCCAAGACCCCTTTTTGGGCCAGAGGACCCACTGCCAGACCCCTGGCTTTGATCCCTGCTTTGCTCAGTGCTCACAGCCCCACACTTGGGGCCAGAACACTGATCTTTTGGGGCAAGAACACTGAGTTTTTGCACAAGAACACCTGCTTTGGGCCAGAACACTGATCTTTTGGGGCAAGAACACTGAGGTTTTGCACAAGAACACTGGCTTTGGGCCAGAACAGTGGTTTTTTCGGGGCCAGAACCGTTTCTTTTGGGGGCACAACACCAATTTCAGAGCCAGAAAACCCATTTGGGGGCAAGAGCACCAAATTCTGGGGTCAGAACACTGATTTTTGAGGCCAGAACACCATTTGTAGGACCAGAACACCTATTCTTGGTCGAGAGCACCACTCTTTTGGGCCAGAATTGCCATTTTTGAGGCTAGAAGTTGGATTTTGGGGGTCAGAACTCCCATTTTGGGGCCAGAACACTCATTTAGGGGTCACAGCACCAATTCTTGGGGCCAGAACTCAGGTTTTTAGGGCTAGAACACTGATTTTGAGGATCAGAACTCCCATTTGGGGGACCAGAAGATCCTTCCTGGGCCAGAGCCCCCATTCCCAGACGCCTGGCTTTGATCTCTGCTTTTCTCAGTGTCCACAGCCCTTTGCCTGGGCCACAACTCCCATTCTTGGGGCCAGAACTAACATTCTGAGAGCAGAACTCCCACTTCTGTGGATAGAAGACTGACTTTTGTGTCTACAACTCCCATTCTGGGGGGCCAGAACACTGAATTTTGGGGCCAGAACACTAATTTTGGGGGCCAGGACACTAATTTTGGGGGCCAGGACACTCATTTCTGGTCCGTCGATATCTGTTGTCAGAATACTGACCAAATTTGGGGGTCAGAACAATGATTTTCGAGGCCAGAATTCACAGTTTTGTGTCTAGGACTCGGACCTTTCACGCCAGAACACTGATTTGGGGACAGAACACTGTTTAAGGGAGAGGAGGGTGGCAGACCCCCTGGCTTTGACCTCTCCTTTCCTCACTTCCCACAGCCCCGAGTAGGGCCAAAACTGCCATTTTTGACGTTACAGGACAGATTTTTGGGACCAGAACTCCCATTTTGGGGGCCAGAGCACTGATTCTTGGGGCTAGAATACTGACTTTCAGGATCAGAACTCCCATTTGCGGGGGCAGAATACTCATTTTGGGGTCAGAGCCCCCATTCCCAGATCCCTGGCACTGATCTCTGCTTTTCTCAGTGTCCACGGACCACTGCCTGGGCCACAACTCCCATTCTTGGGACCAAAACTCCCATTTTTGTGGCCAGAACACTATTTTCCTTGCCGGAACACTGATTTGGAGGGCAGAACACTTTTTTCAGGGGTGAAGGGGGGCAGACCTCCTGGCTTTGACCTCTCCTTTCCTCACTTCACACAGTCCCCTGTGCCAGAAGCCTTTATTTTGGGGCCACAACACCAATTGTAGAGTCAGAAAACCCAGTTTAGGGTTCCACCCCAGCGCTGGAAATAAACATACCTGCTTTATAACTCATTGTGGGTTATAGACTTTGATTCCGCAAAACAATACAAATACAAATAACAATGTATAAAATACAAAACAATGTGTCCTTACATATTTTTCTTGACAATAACTTGTTTAGGAAGCTTCAAAGGCGCAGGAGAATAAGGTACACTCTGAAAGCAAAGCAGCGGCCCAAAGGCACACGGCCCGTCTGCACTGCAACTTCTTCCCTGGGCGTTGTGGTTACGTCCAACAGTGTTTGCAGTTGAGCCGCGTGTGTGTGCTGACACAGCCCGCAGAGAGAGGCAGGGCCACGGCCCACAGAGAGCTCCGCAGACAATTGATATTTTAATGTATTAATCCTAGAATGGTTTGAATTGGAAGGGACCTTACAAACTCTCTCCTTCCTGCCCGCCACGGGCAGGGACCCCTCCCCCTGGAGCCCATCCAACCTGAACAGCTGCAGGGCTGAGGCGGCCGCAGCTTCCCGGGGGGCCCTGCCTGCCCGGCAGAGCCGGGGGGCACTTTGGCCCCAAAGTTTTCTCCAGTAGTGTTTCCTTCAATAAAGTAACGTTCCGACACCAAACAGCGGCTGCGGAGGCGGCGGCTGAGCTCGAGGCGTCAGTGGGAGCGGATGGGGAGGGGGCGGTTGGAGGCTCGGCGCTCTGCGCAGGCGCTTTGTGGCGAGCGGCCAGCCCGGCGGCGGGGCAGGCGGGCGGAGTTGGGCGCCACAGCGGGGCCGTGTCTTTCCCCTTGGGGTAAACGTGCCGGGATGGAGGCGGCGGGGACGGGGGGAGACGGCGGGAGAGGGGGAGTGAGGCGGCGGGGAAAAAGCGCGAGGCGGCGAGGGGGGCGAGGCGGCGGGGGGGGACCCGGCGGGCGGGACGGCCGCGGGCGGAAACAGAGGTGTCCGTAAGGGTCTCGGGGAAAGAGAGACTGAGGAAGGAACGGGGCGGCGGGCGCTGAGCGGCGCGGGCGTTTCTTTCCGCAGCGCTCTCGGGACGGGACGGCGACGGGGATTCTTCCCGCGCCCCTCTCCGTGCGCCGCCGATGGGAGACGGAATCTTAGAGCCGGAGCGGGAGGGAAGGACAGCGGTGCCGCGGGCGAGCAGGTGGGTAGGGAAGAAACGCGACAAATGGAGCACCAATTCCACCCCCGGTAGTCCCCGCATTCCAATCCATAGCAGTCGGGCAGCGTGCGATTGCAGTCCCCTACCAGTGATGCACCCCACGGCACTGCACACTCGCCCATCGCCTGAGGCGTTACTATTACAGTTATTTTTAGGACCTTCTTCTGGCTGTGTTTCAAACCACAGAACTGGTTCTCCGTGGAGAGTCTCCTCTCTCACTGCAGCACAGGTGCTCAGCTCTGCGCACCAGGTGGTCCTGATAAGGTGTCCTTGTTTGGAAGAATCCCTTCAATCCTTGTTACTGATGCCTCTGTTGGTTAACCCTTTTATTCCCGGTTTTGCTTTCCCCCTTTTCTAGCCTGTTAGTAGATTCTTTTACATATTTAAAGGCTGCTTTCTGTATTGAGGCTCTTCTTAAAGTCTTTTCCAATTCTGTCTTCTGTCAAAGTTGGTGTTTTTTCCATTGTTCGTAATCATTAATAGCCTCTCTAGTGCAACATATAAAACATTTAAACCTAAAATACAATAAAAGTACTAAAATCATTCCAGCAACTATCAAAGCAAACAGTTGTCTAAGCCAAGCAAAGTTAGGTAACCAAGAGCTAAGCTTTTCCCAAAGTTTAGTAAAACCAGAAGAGGTACTGTCTTGTGCTGCTTCATGTAAAACCTTGGCTTGTTTCCAGATTCCATCTATGTCTTTTGTCACCTTTCCTGATTGGTCAATGTAAGTGCAGCAACTCGTATTTATTAAGGTACATACTCCTCCCAACTGCGCTGCTGATCTGTCTAAACCCATTGATTTTCTACAACTGCTTTGCTCAATGATGTCCCTTCATTTTGGATAGCTGTGAGGGCATCCGCAGTGTGTTTAGTTATGATTTCCGTTTCTGCTGAGATATTAAGTATTGTCTTTTCAAGTTCACTGACTCCCCACATAGGTGTGGAGTTGGATAACCTGCTGTACAAGTGCTTGTCAGGTTTTGTGGTCCCCACATTCAATTTGAAGATGCATCCCAAACACGGGCATTTCTACACCACCTCTGGGAAGAGCTGTACGTAACCAACAATTTGTTAAACAAATTGTTAACAAACAAGGTTAATTGTTAACAAAAGGTTAAACATTTTGGACATGTTTGTGGTCAGTTGCAAATATGCATTTTGGTCCTAAGGCTTTGCTGTTCCTGTACGTAACATTACATTAACAATTGTCATCTTTTGTTGAATCTGTAGCTTCATAGGCCCAGTCAGAGTTGCTTTCCATCATGGCTTGGGGGCCCTTTTAATTCTGTTGTAGTGCATCCCTGATGTTGGCTAAAGGCCTCTGGCCATCCAGAAAGTGTACCTGGCAATATTAACAAGTATCTGTACCCTCCTTTTCTTGGGAGTTCAGAAAAATAAATTTCCCAACACTTTCTAGGCATGTTTTCTTGCCTAATAATTCCTAATTGTATCCAGTTTAAGGTATTTCACACTGTTGAGTCTGAACCATACTATATAAAATTCCTCCCTATCCATTTTTGATTTAGGAATTTGTATAAAGGGTCTGGTTCTCAGTGGGTTTTATCATGGTATAAATTCCCAGACCAAGCTGACAGGTACAATAGTTCTGCCGTCTTTTAATTGTGTCCCCTTCTGGGAAGGAATTTGTCCTCCAAGTTCTTGTATTAATTTCGTATTGGACTTGGAGTATCTAATATCTTTCTTTATTATTTAGGATTAGAGCTAAAGTTTGCTCTTCTTGCATTCTTTCTGCTGCCCATTTAGCCTCATAATCAGCCAATGTATTATCTGTTTGTTGGTCAGTGTTACCTCTCAGGTTTCCTTGACGGTGCGTGATGGCTACTTTGGTTGGTAGTTGTACTGCTTCCAATCGGTGAAGTATTTCTTCAGCATGTTCAATTTGTTTTCTCTGTGCCATCCATAACCCTCGTTCCTTCCAGATTGCTCTGTGAGTATGAACAACTCCAAAGGCATATTTAGGATCTGTCCAAGTATTTATCTTTTTCCTTTTTTACCAGTTCTAAGGCTCTGGACAAGGCAATGATTTCAGCCTTCTGAGCCAAAGTCCCTGCAGGTAATGATTGGGATTCGGTTACCTTGTTCGTAGTTACTGCATATCTAGTTTTATGGGTACCTTGTTGGACAAAGCTACTTCCATCTGTAAACCAGGAATCTTGTGTGTCCTCCAGAGGTTCTTCCTTCAGGTCTGGTCTACAGGAATGCATAGCTTCTATTGTTTCCTTGACGGTTCGGTTGTTGTTCCACTGAGAAGAGAAGCTGGGTTCACAATGTTAGTTACTTCAGTTTTGGTGTCATCCGATTCAACTAGGATGGCTCTGTATTTTAAAAAAACCTGGATGGGGAAAGCCAGTGATTTCCTTTTTCCTTCCAACAAAGCAAATACTGTATGTGAGGCTGACACTGCCATCTCCTGGGCCAAAGTGAATTGACAGACCTCCTGGGTGTTGATCCCAACTGCTGCAATTGCTCTTGGGCAGCTTGGCCATCCTTTACTGACCTCATCTAGTTCTTTTGAGAAGTATGCCACCGCCCTCCGATAAGGCCCCAAAGCTTGGGCTAAAATTTCCAAGGCTATTCCTTGGTTCTCGTGGGAGAATAGCCAGAAGGGCCTAGTAGTATCTGGCAAACCCAAAGCAGGTGCCCTTATCAGTTCTTGTTTTAGTTTGTGGAAGGCCTTGTCCGCTTCCCTGTTCCACGCAAGTTCCTTAGGGTTAGCTTTTAAAAGCTTACCAGCATCACCCCGTCGTACTGAGAGACATGTGAAGTTCCTTAATGGTTTGAGGTCTGGTAGTCCGGCAGATAGCTTCTTTCCTTGCAGTACCTCGGGTTCCTTGTCCAGCAGTAATTTCGTATCCAAGGTAAGTTACTTGTTGCCGGGCTATTTGGGCCTTCTGTGGAGAGACTCGATAGCTGTTTAATCCAAGCAAATTTGACAAACTATTCCTTAGGTTTCTTTTCAGTTCTTAACAAATCATCTATATATTGTAGAAGGATTTTATCTCTAGAGGGAGAATCTTATGCTTCAATTTCTTGTGTTAGTTAATTTCCAAGCTTTGTTGGGCTCTTTTTAAAACCTTGGGGTAACACTGTCCAAGTGAGTTGGGTTTTCCTACCAGGGGTAAGACTCTTTCCTTCAAATGCTTTTGACTTTTTTTTTGGCTAGTGATAGACAGAAAAATGCATCTTTAAAATTAACACTGTAAACAATATCTGGTTATTCAAATCTTTGACAAATTTATTTTTCTCAGGTCCTGCACTGCTTGGTGAATTCCATCCAGTTTATTCATTAGTCAGATTTGCACTCCACTATTAGTTCTATGTTGTAAAAAGTTATTAATTGGGCTTTCTATTCCTTTGCAGTCTTTTAATCTCAGAGGGTATTGTCACTGGCATAGTCCTTTTGGGCCCTTGAACTATACTTTCATTCGTATCTGCTAAAATTGTTTAGACAACAATTCCCTGTTGTCTGTGCCAGAGCCCAATAGCTGCTGATCTGATAAGGGACACTGGAATGCAGAGTGTTCTCATAACTTAGTATCCCCCTACAGAGATAACGCGGTTAACTCCTGCAGACTCAGCAAAGAAGCTAAAAAGGAAAAAAAGCTTCACATGCTGAGAAGAGAAAAGGGGGGGCATTCACACACATAGCTGCATTTTTTCTTTCTTCCTTTTTCAAATTTTATTTCTGCTTCCCATTGTTCCAACAGGTCCCTCCTCAATAAGGGTTTTGGTGAATTTGGCATATATAAAAATTTATGCACCCCAACTGTTTTCCTAGTTTAAAATTTAGGGGGTTTTGCCTTGCCAGTAGCTCCCTTTACTGTCACAAAATTGTCATCTACAGGTGTTAGGGCTTGTTTAAAAACCAAATCGGTTGCTCCCAAATCTACCGAAAATTCTAATTTTCTTTGTCCTTTCCCTAGCTTTAATATAACCAGTGGATCTGCCAGGGTAGATTCCCCGGGTCCCCATCAGTCATCTTGGACAGAAGCCTGTACTCTATTCATCTTTCCCCTTCATCTTTCTGGGTGTTCATTTTTCCAACGTCCCTGTTGTTTGCACCATGCACATTGATTCTTTCCTAGAGGTTTTCTCAGTCCTGGTCCCCGTATCTCCCGAGCTTCCTGTAAAGCTGCTGCTAAAGCCTTTCTATCTCTCCTTCTTCCCTCTTCTTCCCAATTACTATATACCCTTCAAGGCGCATGTAGCAGCTTTTCCTAATCCCTGCTTTCGGCTGGTTTTAATTTCTGCAACTTGCTTCGGATGTCCTGTGCTGATTGTCCTAAGAATAAAGAGGCTCGCTGTTGGATCCCTACTTCTGACCCCGGATCAAGTGGGTTATGTCCCTGTGTGGTGTTCTGTCCTATCTTACGTGTCGAACAATATCTTTTCGACTTTCCCTTTCGTTTTTTCTTAGCTTTCCCTTTCCAGTGCTAATACCATAGGATCTTGTGGAGGTGTCAGTCCACAGTCTGTCTGATACTCCTGGTGATTTTGGAGGGTGAAAAACATATCCGCATGTATTACCTCATCCCATTTTCTTTCTGTTCTTAAAAACAACATTAGTTGTAGAAGGGTATTATAACAGAGGGTCCTGTTCAGGAGCCATTTTCCCCTGTCGTCCAGTTTGTAGAGAGGCCACCACTGATTACAGTATTTTATGAAGGATCCTTTAGAGGATGTCCCTCTGAGCCCACCTGCTCTTTCCTTCCAGTGTGCTAAAATACAGGCCAGAGGCGTCCTTTTGGGCATTTCCCTGCTTCCCTCCCATCTCATATAACCTTATTGAGGATGGAATCCTGCTAGCACACGGGTTTACTCATAGTATCATAGTGCAGTTAGGGTTGGAAGGGACCTTAAAGATCCTGTAGTTCCAACCCCCCTGCCATGGGCAGGGACATCGCACTAAATCAGGCTGCCCAAGGCCCCATCCAGCCTGGTCTTGAGCACCTCCAAGGATGGAGCATTCACAACCTCCCTGGCAACCTGTTCCAGTGTCTCACCACTCTCATGGTGAAGAAATTCTTCCTAATGTGTAGTCTCCAGTTTATACCTGTTCCCCCTGGTCCTATCCTCACAAGCCTTTACGAATAGCCCCTCTGCAGCTTTCCTGTAGGTCGCCCTCAGGTACTGGAAGGTCACTCAAAGATCTTCTCTGAGCCTTCTCTTCTCCAGGCTGAAGAAGGCCTGCCTCCAGGCAGGCCCAACTCTCTCAGCCTGTCCTTGTAGGGAACGTGCTTCAGCCCTCCGATCATCTTTGTAGCCCTCCTCAGGACGTGTTCCAACAGCTCCATGTCCTTCTAAAGGTGAGGATTCCAAAACTGGACACAATATTCCAGATGAGGTCTCACAAGAGAGTTTGCTGCTGTGCAATTGCTTTCCCTGGTGTCATGATAACTCAGACCTGTCACTTCTACAGCACCAATCGTGATTTACAGGGTATCTGGTTCTTGTCTCATTCCAAAAAAAGTAGCAACAGCTAATGATTGCCCACACTCCTGGCAGCTGGATTTAAACTTTCTTGTGAACTTAGTTGTAAACTTACTTGAGAGGGAGTATCAGACTATCAATTTTTACATTTAACAACCACTGCCATGTGACAACAATTATAATGTGGGCATAAGTGTACCAAAGGAGTATTTCCCGAAAGGACTTTCTCAGTACTTCCAATTCCAGCACCTCCCCCCCCTCCAACTACTTTCACTTAAGAATACCGACCCAACTAGCTCTGCTACAATAAAACCATGCCCAGCATGCAAGATGTAACAGTGTACTTTTCTGCAACTTTTCCACAACCAATACACACGAAATCTAAACAGTATCTCAGTTTAACTTCTTATTTCCTTCATGTTGCGGGGGGGGGCTGATAGGTTTATGACAGTGCTGGTGCTTAACACCTACAAACAAATTACACTGATGACAAATCACACACACAAGTAAATACTTTTGCTTTGTTCATCTCCAGCTGTGCCCCTTGTGGGACTATGGAATCGTGGATTGGAATTCCACACTCGCTTTGCAACAATGGATCCCAAATATCTGATTTTACTCTGGTTCTTTAAAATACACACAGTTCCAAACACTTACAACAAATGGCTGTAACTATGATGACACCACGTACCGGCCATACCGGCAGATGACGCCATGTACACTGCCATACTGGCAGAGATGTTACAGTGTAAGTTCTTAATGAGGGTAATTATGTGTTCGTCTACCTCCTTTAACCTTAGAGCCTCAGTTAGATGTTTATGGCTCGCTGTGTCAAAGGCTTTTTTGAGGTCAAAGGGACAGTGGGCATCTTGTTCATCCTTTCATGCGCGTCACTAATTAGATGACGAGGCATTTGGCTATTTACTGAATACATACAAAGATGTATTCCTTTTCCAAGTTAGATAAGGTGGCTTGTCCACCTGTTGCCAACTCTGGAGTGACAACATCATGTTTTCAGTAATCATTAGAAGATTCCACCCTGTATACCCAACTGCCAAATTAACCAAATTATTTATTACAAATTGTGAATCATGCCAATTACACCAAAGTACCATTAAACCCGTGCAGAGCTAGATGAACCAGCGATAATGTGACCAATGTCAACAGAAAAAAGTATGGCCAATTGGGATAATCTTTTTACGATTTTATCTCTATGGGATCGGGAGAGTCCCATTTCAGATACTACTTCATCGTTGCCAATATACCACTTTCCAACGCACCCAAGGAGAAGCCAACAAATTTAATAGATGAAGCACCCGTTAGTTCTCGGACTTGTTCTTTTAGACGTTCGTACTTTTTAATTTTTTCAGCGGCTGCTTCCTTTAAAGTTGTAAGGGTAGTATCGTTGAATCAACAGGTTGGAAAAGACCTCTTGGACCATCGAGTCCAACCATTCCTACTTGCCACTAAACCATGTCCCTGAGCACCTCATCTACCTGTCTTTTAAGTACCTCGAGGGATGGTGACTCCACCACTTCCTTGGGCAGCCTGTTCCAGTGCCCAATTTTTTTCTGATATCCAGTCTGAACCTCGACTTTCACATTCGGTACTTTCATACCAAATTGTGACATTGATGACAATTGCAGCCTCATCTTTTACTATAATCAAATCGGGTTTATATAATTTATTTTTGCCATCTCTTATATGTGGCTCTGTGTCACTGTTGAAATGTGACACGGTGATGTGGAAGCAAGTTTCTTTATTGATGTTACATGACTAGCTTAATGTTACATAGCTAGCTTGCTAACTAACTAACTAGCTAACGAACTAACAAACTAACTCTATTGATTTTACCTGTGCCTCTTACACATGTGCCTTTGTCTACACACGCATCTCCACATGATTGGATTAGCTTATATGTAAACAGTCTGTGATTGGATGGTACTTCTTTCTCACAAGGTCCTGCATCGTCTGCTCGCTTCCCGTCCCATGACCTCCAAGTTCTTCAGATGTTGCCTCCTTGTTTACGTCGTGGCTACCTCTCCTTACAGGTAAGGTCAGCAGGGGTCCTCAGCTTGCTGTGGGCCCCCACAACTCCCCCTTTTTGTATTTGTGCTAAAGAAAATTGCCTGTGTCGTCCGCTGCGGGGCCCTTTGCAGCAGAGACACAACGCAGGTCAACAGCAATAGCACAACTACAGTAACATACCCACTCTTAAAACAGGAAGCAAAGCAGCTTTAACGTTTGACCACGCCGAGTAATGATCTTGGTACGGTTGAGAAGTACACAAGCATTGATTTATACTCCATGTTTTCTAATCTTAACAGCTCTAATTCTTGTGGTTCACTCCAGTTATTAATTATGGGAAATGGTGTTCTGTTTAGTGATGTTAGCAAGGGTTACCCATACACTTGTTTGCAGCTGTTTTGACTTTCTCCGGCTGTTTGATTTTCCACATATCGCCTCTATGGCTTATCCATGACAGGGCGAACACAAGGAGCAGGGTACCGCTGAGGTCCTTCATCTGTAGAAACACAAGCATACCCTTGACTCCAAGTTAATAGCTTACACGGGCCTGACCATTGACCACTTTGAAGGTCCTTCACTTGAACCTTCACTCCGTTAGAGATAGCTGCGGTGGACTTGGAGGATTCAAAGTGTCGAATCATTGGGGGATTCTGATGTTCCTCATTGATAGTTAAGAAATCTAATACATACATCTTGACATTAGATCTTATCATTAAGTCAAGGGCCTCAAGATGCGAAGCTTTCACCTCCGCTTGGTCTGCTTTGTAAATCATTCTGGGGATTGCATAACCTTTCAAGATGTCAACCTTTTGCAACGGTTTAAGGGAAGCCTTTCCAATCCGATCTAACCATTCGGATAAATCCTTCTCCAATTCGGGTTTAGATAATCCAACCCAAGGATTTATCTCAAGGCCCAAATATTTCCCAGATTTTTCGGGATCAATCATCTTCAGGGGTGTGCCATTGATCTCCCAAGCAGGACAATTATTGATAGTATACGAGTCCTTAGTGGGGCTGATGTAAAAGCCCTGGCACTTTACTCCCTGAGTCTTAAGGCCAGTTAAGGAACAGAAGGCTTCCAAAATTTTGATGTTTTCGACCATTCCCTCCCACGATTCACTCAGCAGTACCAAGTCATCGGCAAAAGCTAATGATGTTACATCTGGAGCCATGCTTAAACCCATGCCCTTTTTCTTCCAATCTACACAGAAGAGGGTCAATCGATAAGTTAAATAAGAGGGGTGACATAGGGTCACCTTGCTTAACCCCAATATTAATTTTTATACATTCCGATTTTCCACTTTTAATTTCGACACTAGTGGTAACATTACAGTAAAGATCTTTAATCAGGGTGATAATATGATCTTCCACACCCCTACTTTCGAGAGCCTCAGTTAGATGTTTATGGCTCACTGAATCGAAGGCCTTTTCGAGGTCAATGAACACCACCCCCTTGTTCAGCCTTGCTTCAGGTGGTTTCCCAGACATTCCTGCCTTTTCTTTTTGTAGAAGGCACTTAAGTGTACCATGGGAACGTTCTACGAGTGCCTGACTGGTGGGGGAGAGAGGAATACCTGTAGTATGGCTGATGCCCCATGATTGTAAGACTGCTTTCACTAGCCCAGAAACATAAGCAGGACCATTAATTTGTTGAGGAACACCACAGGTGGCGAAGGCTTTTTGCCAATGCCTAATAACATCTTTTGCTGTTTCTCCAGTATGTGCAGTAGCAATGATGAGAGAAGGAAAGGTATCAGTGGATACATGCACGTACTTTTGTTGGCCAAATTCTATAATATGAGTTATGTTGGTTTGCCAAATTTGTAGGGCCTGTAAGCGTCTAGGATTTACTCCATAGAGTGTTGGAGAATGTTGTCTTTGACAATCAGGACATGAGGCAACGATGGATCGAGCCTCAGTAGTAGAGAGTTGAAACTGTCTTTTGACTCCTCTGTGAAAAAATTGATGAGAAGCAACTGCTTGTTGCATAATGTTTGGTACTGGTCCTAATGCTACCGCAGATACCAATTGGTCATGCCGGGCATTTCCTTCTGCTGTAAACCCAGGTAAATCAATATGGCTTTTTCTGTGTAAGATGTGATAGGGTAGGCTGCGTTTTTGTACAGTTTCCCACAGGAGCTTCCTAACTCCAAACAACAGGTGGTTTGTCACTTGTCCAATCTGCCTTATCCGATCTCTGCACCAGGCCTGCAACATAAGCAGAGTCAGTCACCACATTTATGGCTTGTGGGAACTGTTGAAATGCCAATGTGACTGCTCGTAATTCCACCCCTTGTGGGGAGCCTTGCTGATGCTCAATTAAATGTCGCCAGTTTTGGCCATCAAACCACGTAACAGCAGCTTTTCCTGTTTTCCCAGACCCATCTGTGAAAACTATGGGTCCGTCAACAGGTGCTGTTTGGCTTAACAATTTCTGTGTGATAGAGATTTGAGTTCCCAATTCACAAAGTGGGTGGGAAGGAAAATGATACGATGTCTGGCGTGTAAAATCCAGGAGAGCAGTTTGAAGTGCGGAACTATTGGCAAGACACCATTTGAAATACTGAACTTGCAGAGGAATAACAATACCTTCTGGATCTTGTGCCAACAGTTCCACACATCATGTTTGAATTTTGATAATGGGTTGAGCTAACAGCTCATATAATCCTGAAGCAGCCTTTTTTTGTTTGAAATGGTAAGAAGATCCACTCCAACACATGGAGGGGATCTTCCACCCCTGATCCCACTGCACGAGCGCAGCATAGGGCATTGAGCCTTCCACAAAGACTAATTGCTGCACAATTACAGTCAGGTCAATGCGCCAGACATGCTTTTCCTGAATGGCTTTGCTCTACTGGTTCCAGAACATTTCTGGCTTCCTTATATAAGACTCTGGATGCTGCATCGTCTGTGTCCCCTTGTAACAGATCAACTAGGGGTTTTATTTGTGATGACGTAAGGCCCAAATAGGGTCTCATCTGATTTATAATTCCTACTATTCTTTGAACATCATTTAAAGTCCTTATTTCAGTTACTGTTTTAATTGCCTGAGGTTGGACTGATTTGGCCAGTACTTTCATGCCCAAGTACAACCACGATTGAACGTGTTGTGCCTTTCCAGGGGCAATGACTACACCATAACATTCCAACGTTTGTCTAATTTCCCTTTCCAATTCTCCTAATTGTTCTGACATTGCAGCAGCCAATAACATGTTATCCATATAATGATAGCAATAGCATTCAGGATATTTCTGCCGCACAACACTCAGTGCCTGGGCTACAAACCGTTGACAGACGGTAGGTGAGTTTTCCATCCCTTGGGGTAAAACCTTCCAATGATGTCTTTTTTGGTTCCACGTGATTAGTTGAAGGAACTGTAAAAGCAAATTTTTCAACATCTTTTTCATCTAAAGGATGTCTTGTCTGCCCCTAGACAAGAATTCTCGTGTTGGGTAGACATCTACCCGTAGCCGTAATGCTGTTCTCAATTTCCGGTGAGGAATGCCCCTATAAATTACAATCCAGTCATTGCTGATCTTATCGTTGTCAAAGGTGCTGATACCTATACCGTGAGACCCCAACTTAGTCCAGTTAACAAACTCCCTTCTTCTCCAATTGCAAGGTCTTGGAAAGACAGTTTTTGGAGCAGGTGTTTCCCATTCCGAGACTGGATGATCCCCCGCTACTATATCTGATATTATCATTGCAGGCTTCGGGTCCACGGTTTGTTTCACCGTTAAGGTGCTATCAAGCAAGTGGTGAGCTTACTCGATAGGGCAGAAGCAACCATAAATCCACCACACTGAGGCAGAGGCCATGAGCTCGAGCTGAGAAACTTCTTCTCAGTTCTTTACAGGAAGGGACCTCAGACGTTTCCCATCCCACCCGCACCACCAGCTGTGGGGGCCTTTTCCCTTGTTTCAGCTCTTGAGGTGTAACATAAAGCGAGGTCTTTTACATTGATTCAGCTGCAACGGGATGCGAGGCCTTTTCCCTTGATTCAGCTACTAAGTTGTCACATGAAGCTCGTCTGGGTGACAACAAACACAGTACGAAGGACACACTTGGGCTGATCGTGCTAACACTGTACTTTTTTAAAAAGGATATGAGCAATAGTAAGGAAATAAGTACCGGAGCAGAATGCTTGCTAGACAAGCAGGATATTCAAAGCTAACCTGTGATCACAACAAGTTAACTAATCAAATAGTCGCTAGAAGACATCAAGAGCGTGTGAGTAACGGCTGTATTCAATGATGTTATGCACTGAATGGTTTCCTGCAGGAGGAGGTGTCAACGAGACATGCTGGAACCGCCTGAGCCCATGGCTGTGTCCAAGAGCGGGGTGGTGCCACCTGGAGTGGGACAACAGGAGAAAGAGGAGAGAGCAGCACTCAGAGGCTTTGTCAGGGAAACAGGAGTTTATTTCCTTTCTCTTGACTGGACGGAAGAGTCGTTGGAGCCCTGCTAGCACCATGGCTGGTCTGAGCTCTTGTAGAGCTGTGGGGAGTCCTGGGAGCCAGGAGTGCTCCTCTTTGTGGGGCACCAGGACCTCCTGGCTGAGCGGTTCCTGCCCTAGGCATGAGCAGAGGGGCCTGGCACTGCCAAATCCTCTGCCTCCTGCTCCACAGGGATGGCGGATGACAGAGGCAGACCGGGATCCTGGTGGACAACGGCCTTGAGAGCTGCTCTTCCATGTCAGAGCCTGCAGAGGTGATGGAGAAGGCTGGACGATGAATGGAAAAGATCCCCTGGGAGGTGGAGGGGTGAAGGCTGTCTGCAAGGCTGTTGTTGTCATCCCATTCAGCCTCCGATGTGCGTGGCAGCTTCTCCAGGTCTGAGCTGGGAGAGCTGTCGGAGTAGCCCAGGGGGTGGGTGGGATTTCCCCCTCAGGAGGTGCTGGGACCAACTGCAGGGCTGTTGTCCTCATCCCCAGCAGTGTAGAAGCGCGCCAGCCTCCGTGCCTCCTCGCCGCACAACTCCACGATGGTGCTGATGAGGCCACTGACCAATGGGGCTGTGTGTTCCTCAAGGCTGGGCTGCAGCTGATGAACCAGGACCTCCCGGTCCAGCCCACAGCAGCACAGGGTGTACAGGACACACTTTTCTGCTTCCATGGCCAACCACCGCTCCTCATAGATTGCCTCCAGCTCTCGGCGCAGCCAGGGCAGCACGGGGTTGAGGAGATGCTGATGTCGCTGGAAGAGTGCCACCCAGGTCTCAGGCAGGAGGCCACCACAGCAGCTCCAGCCTCTGTCCCTGCAGCCCTCTGCTCTTCCAGGAACAGTGTCCCCTGTGGAGAAGGCAGAGGGGACACTGCGGGGCCATGGGAGCTGCTGTCGGCCAGGGGTCCAGCAGCTTGGTTTGCCTCGCTGGTGGCAACTGGTGGCTGTTCTGGGATTATGCTGATGAGATCTAGAGAACCTGCTCCTCCCCACACAGTGATCCTGATCCACTCGATCCCTCCTCGACAGAGTGGGCAGAGGGGGGTCCTGTTGGCCCAGGACACGGTGCAGCTCAGGCAGAATCGGTGCTGGCACGGCTCTATCAAGGCTGTGCTCTTCCAAGGGCGCCGGCAGATGGGGCAGATCCACGCTGTCACTGTGGCCGTGGTGGTGCTCCATGGCAGGCTGGGGAGAGCTGAGGATGATGTGAGGTTCCCCATCGCTGGCGCTGCCAAAGGGTGACCACCGCACCTAAATTTCACATTTTAGGTGAAATTTAGGGGAATTTGTGGAATGCAGAGCTCACACTTCACTGCTTGGATGTGTGTTGGGGATACTTGGTCTTCCAGCCCAGCACCTGGACTGGTCCCACTGATTGAGAGACACCAAGAAGGAGCTGTGGAAGCCGTGTCTGGAGGCTGCAGAGCTGGCTGGGAAACAACGGCCAAGCTGCAGGGTTTGCAATTAGGAGCAGCAGCTGCTGCGGTGCTCCTGTGGCAGCAGGGCCAGCACCAGGCTGGGGGTGATTGCAGGGACAGTTTTCCTTCATCTGGGAACTGGCTGGTCGTGGAGCGATGGCTCAGAGGAGATTGGGCATGATGACTATTTAGCAATGCGGCTTCTGATGTGCTCCTGTGGCAGCAGGGCCAGCACCAGGCTGGGAGAGGCTGCAGGGCTGCTTCTCCTTCCGTTGGAATGCGCTGCTTGTGGACTGATGGCTCAGTGGAGAGTGGGCACAATGACTCTCCAGGCAGGATCGGTGGCTTCTGGGGTGGTCCTGTGGCAGCAGGGCCACCAACAGGCAGGTGGAGGCCGCTAGTCTGGCCCTTCACTAGTAGGTACGCTGAGAGAGAGTTCAGGAACCATGTCTGGAGCCTGCAGGATTGCTTCCGTGGCATGAGGGATACTAGGGATGGGCTGGTGGGGAAATTATGGTGTGGTTGCTGGTTTTCGAGTCAGGAGAGGTGGCTGCTGGGGTGTTCCTGTGGCTGCAAGGCCACCATCAGGGTTGGGGAGGCTGCAGCTTCACTTCTCCTTTAGCTGGGAACATGCTGCTTGTGGAGTGATGGTTCTAGGGAATTTGGGCATGATGACTCTCCAGACAGGAGCCGTGGCTGCCGGGGAGGTCCTCTGGCAGCAGGGTAACCATCAGGCTGAAGTATGCTGCAGGATTCAATGTCCTTCAGGTAGGATGAACTGCTTGCAGCGCGATGGCTCAGGGGAGAGTGGGAATGATGACTCTCCAGGCAGGAGCGATGGCCGCTGTGGTCATCCCTTTGGTAGCAGTGCCATTGCCAGGCTGGTGGAGGCTGCCGGGCTGATTCTCCTTCAGCTGGCAACTGGCTCCTGTGGATCAATGGCTTGGGGGAGTGTGGGCACGATAACTATTTAGGAAGGTGGCTTCTTGGGTGGTCCTGTGGCAGCAAGGTCACCGCAAGGCTCGCAGAGGCTTCAGGGCTGCTTCTCCTTCCATTGGAATGCGCTGCTTGTAGAGCAATGGCTCAGGGGACAGTGGGCATGACGACTCTCCAGGCAGGATTGGTGGCTATTGGGGTGGTCCTGTAGCAGCAGGGCCACCACCAAGCAGGTGGATTCACGTAAACTGGCCCTTCACTAGCAGGGACACAGACAGTTAGCTGGAAGAACCATGTCTGGAGGCTGTAGGGCTGGTTTCATGGCATCAGGGACACTAGGGATGGGCTGGCGGGGAAATGATGGTGCAGCTGCTGGTTTTCCAGTCAGGAGAGGTGACTGCTGGGGTGTTCCTGTGGCTGCAGGGCCACCACCAGGCTTTTTCTCTCTCGTGATTCCCTCGTTGCCCAACGCTGCATCCTGCCAAGAGAGATGTACAAAGTCCTGGAGCATCTGGCTGGGATACTTGGTCTTCCAGCCCAGCGCTGGACTGGTCCCGCAGATTCAGGGACAGCAACAAGGAGCTGTGGAAGCCGTGTCTGGAGGCTGCAGGGCTGGCTGGGAAACAACGGCCAAGCTGCAGGGTTTGCAATTAGGAGCAGCAGCTGCTGCGGTGCTCCTGTGGCAGCAGGGCCAGCACCAGGCTGGGGGTGACTGCAGGGCTGCTGCTCCTTCAGCTGGAAACTGTCTGCTTGTGGAACAATGGCTCAGGAGAGAGTGGGCACGATGACTCTTTAGGAAGGTGGCTTCTGGGGTGGTCCTGTGGCAGCAGAAGGTCCCTAGGTTGGCGCCTCACAAGCATGGACACTGACAGTGACCTGGGGGAATCATGTCTGGAACGTTCAGGGCTGGTTGCACAGCATCAGGGACACTAGGGATGGGCTGGCGGGGAAATGATGGTGGAGTTGCTGGTTTTCCAGTCAGAAGAGGTGGCTGCTGGGGTGCTCCTGTGGCCGCAGGGCCACCACCAGGCAGGTGGTGGTTGCTGCAATGGTCCCGCAGCTGGAAACTAGAAGGGATGGCCATCCAAGCAGAGTCTTCCTAGTTGTTATCTTCTTGCACAGAGTCCAGCAGGACCTCCAAGGGCTGCCGGCAGATGGGGTAAGCATCGCTTCTCCTGGCCCACCAGTGTTTTTCAAAGTTTCATCCAGAACTTTGACCACCGATGTGCCCTCAGTGGAAAGCTCGAAGCGCGAGCATGATGTAGGTGTAGCTGGCGCAAGACTGGATTGAGCCACTGTCCCTAATTAGATGACGAGGGATTTGGCTATTATCGAACGCATACGGCGATGCGTCCCTTTTCCGGGTTAAGTGAAGGTGGCCCGTCCACCTATCGTCATGTCCAAAGTGACAGCGTCATGATTCTGTAATCACTACGAGATCCCGTACTGTATACCAGACTGTCAATATTGTTTATTAAAATCTGAAAAACATAAATAAATTAATAACTGTTAAAATACATAAATTTAAAAACATAAAATCAACAATTAACATAAAATTGACAACAGAACATGAAATCAACAATAACATAAAACCGATACTTTAAAACCAAAACAAGTTGAACTTTAAAATCAGACAATTCAAGTAACACATTTTTGCTAAACTTGCAAAAATATGGACAATATCAACAGATGACAGTAGGGCCAGTTCTGAAAGTCTTTTTGCGGTTCTATTAATTCGGGACTGGGAGAGTCCTATTTCCGATAGTACCTCTTTATTTCCATCATACCATTTGCCTCTCACACCCAGGGGGAGGCCAAAGAATTTTATTGATGAAGCACCCATTAGATTTCTGATTTGTTCTTTTAAATGTTCCTATTTTCTAACTTTTTCTTCGGCTGCTTCTTTTAAAGTTAAAAGGGTGCTTTCATATCGAATTGTAACATCAATAACTATTGCAGCCTTCTCTTTCACTATAATCAAATCGGGTTTAAATAATTCGTTATTATCATTTTTAATTTGAGGTTCTATAAGAATTTTCCAATCTTTCTTCTTGGCTTCCTCTGCTAAGATGTCACAAGCAATATTGTGTCTTTTTATTCTTGCGTCCTGTACCGTAGGACAATACCCAATTATATGGGCACAGGACTCGGTCATCCCCGGACAATGTCTACACGTTATAACCTGGGCTTCACGCCTACCCCTAGACAAAAATTCTCTAGCGGGGTATACGTTTGCCCTTAATTGTAACGCTGTTATTAGTTTTCTGTGAGGAATGCCTCTATAATTTATAATCCAATCATTACTGATTTTATCATTCTCAAAGTTGTTAATTCCTATGCCTTGAGATCCCAATTTGGTCCAATTGGTAAACTCTCTTTTTCTCCAGTTACAAGGCCTCGGATAGGTGGTTTTTGAGGCGGGTATTTCCCATTCCGAGACTGGGTTCTCTCCCTCTACTATTTCTCTTATTAGCATTGTAGATTTTGGATCCCAAGTAGATGGAGTTTCTATCCCCTCGAGCTGAAACCCATAATTTTTCATGATCTTTTTCGATACTTTCTTGTTTAACAAAATCTTTTACTAATGCATCTGAGGATTGTGCGAAATGGTGCGACCTCCAAGCTTGGATACTTGGGATTGCTGCCGATAATCTACTAATGCCAAGTCCGCCATCACTGATGTTACAATATAAGATGGCATCACAAGTAGAGAGGGGAAGATGAAGCCATCCCTTGATCGCAGATCTTATTTCCGAATCAAGGGTTTCAAGATGTGTAGCATTTACATTTGCTTGGTCCGCCATGTAAATCAATCTGGGAAATACCCTTTCAAGATGTCAACTTTCTGTAATGGTTTAAGGGGAGCCTTATCAATCTGATTTATCCAATCTACCACATCCTTTTCCATTTCAGGTTTGGCTATTCCAACCCATGGATTGATTTTCAGGCCCAGGTATTTCCCGGATTTATCCGGATCAATCATTTTCAGGGGGGTGCCATTGATTTTCCAATATTTTCCAGTGATATTACAGTACAAGTTTTTGATCAGGGTAATTATATGATCGTCTACACCCTTTATCTTTAGAGCCTCAATTAAATGTTTGTGGCTCACTGAATCGAAGGCTTTCTCGAGGTCAATGAGCACTACCTCAAGGGCACGATGTTCTCTTCTGGCACTTTTATGATTAGTTGTAATAATATTAAATTTTCTGCACAACCGGCAGATCTAATGAAGCCCCTTTGTCTCGGGTTAAGAGGGCAAGCCTTGGTCAATCTAGCAGTTATGATTGTAGTGAACAACCTTAGAACGGTTGACCCGATGGTAATTGGTCGCCAATTGTTGATGTCCTTTAGGCATTCGTTATCTGTAGATTTTGGTATTAATACGGTCCGACATTCCTTAACCACGTCCGGAATCATTCCCGACACCATCCATAGATTGTAAATTTCCATTCACTCCGTGAACTGAGGGTCATATCTTTCAATAGCCTTTCTACTCAGTCCATCTGGACCTGGTGCCGCACCCTTTCTCATCCCCCTGATATTCTTGGAGATTTCCTTCTCCGTGATCATGACCTGAAAGGCCGAGTTGTCTGCCAGCCCTGTAGACCTGAAGACACCCAGGCCATGGAATGTTCCGTGAGTTTCCCATCTAGATTTGAACATCGAGTGAACATCATCCAGTGAGATCTCACATTTCAGGGCATCTCTGCCATCCAGGATTATACCGGCCAGTTTCCCTCTATCAAAGTAAAACAGCCTCTGAAGACGGCAGAATTTCCCTTTCTTTACAGCCCTCTTCTTCATCCATCCTTTGGGATGTTTCCAAGGAGGGATCTGTTTATTGACCTTTTGGGGCTTCTGATTCAGGGAGGCTTTCAACTCGGTGGACTCTTTTCCATGGCTCGCCAGGCAGACTATCATTGCCTCGTTAACAAGTGTTGTAAGGTGTTCTTAGCCTTCAATTAAATCTCTAAACATATTACTACAAGTGGATACTTTGCTTATGTTATGCCATCTGATACAATCTTTCTGCATTGGGATCTAAGTCCCATATTCTCTCTGCACCCAATGCCATTTAGATGTTCTCCTTTTAAATCTTGCTCAGCGCTCTGCTGATGTTTAACCCTCTGCTTATCTCCTTGTTTAACCATAGTCCTCATTTTGTGGCTGTTTGGTGGGTTTAGATAGAATTCGTTCCGCTATCAATTTATTGATGCTTCTCCTCCCCGCATATTATTGGCTTTCCAGCTTCTGTAACATCTCAACCACCTCAGTCGTCCAACACTGCCAATGTAACCCTCTCTGTGTACCTTCTTTTGGGAGAGATGCTTTGTTCTGCTCCTCGTTCCTTGTAGCTGGATGTGCCGTTTATGCTGACTCATCATGGAATCATAGAATGACCAGGTTGGAAAGGACCCACTGGACATCGAGTCCAACCATTCCTAACACTCCCTTAAACCATGTCCCTAAGCACTTCATCCACCCGTTCCTTAAACACGTCCAGGGAAGACGACTCGATCCGCTCCCTGGGCAGCTGTTCCAGTGCCCAATGACTCTTTCCGTGAAGAATTTTTTTCTGCTATCCAGCCTGAACCTCCCCTGGCAGAGCTTCAGGCCATTCCCCCTTGTCCTGTCCTCTGTCACTTGGGAGAAGACCCAAGCTCCCTCCTCTCCACAACCTCCTTTCAGGTAGTTGTAGAGAGTAATAAGGTCTCCCCTCAGCCTCCTCTTCTCCAGGCTAAACAACCCCAGCTCTCTCAGCCGCTCCTCGTCAGACTTGTTCTCCAGCCCCCTCAGCAGCTTCATTGCTCTTCTCCGGACACACTCCAGAGCCTTAATATCCTTCTTGTGGTGAGGGGCCCAGAACTGAACACAGTACTCAAGGTGTCGTCTCACCAGTGCCGAGTACAGAGGGAGAATCACCTCCCTGGACCTGCTGGTGACCCCATTTCTGATCCAAGCCAAGATGCCGTTGGCCTTCTTGGCCACCTGGGCACACTGCTGGTTCATGTTCAGTCGGCTGTCAACCAGCACCCCCAGGTCCTTCTCCTCCGTGCAGCTCTCCAGCCACTCTTCCCCCAGTCTGTAGCACTGTTGTGCCCCAAGTGCAGGACCCGGCATTTGGCCTTGTTGAGCCTCATGCCATTGGCCTCGGCCCAGCGGTCCAGCCTGTTCAGATCCCTTTGCAGAGCCTCCCTACCCTCCAGCAGATCCACACTAGATTTAGGGCTCCAAGTAGGTGGAATCTTACCCTTGTCTCCTCCAGCTGTAACCCATAATTTCTCATAATCTTTCTCAATACCCTCTTTCTTAACAAAATGTCTTATGAGCATATCCAAAGATTGTGCCAAACGGTGCAGTTTCCAAGCTCGTATACTGGGAATCATTGCTGATAATCTACTTATGCCTAATCTGTCATCCGTGATGTTAGTGTAGAGGATGGCGTCACAGGTACTCAAGGGAAGATGGAGCCAACCCTTGACTGCAGATCTTATTTCCAAGTCAAGGGTTTCAAGATGCTTGGCTTTCACATCTGATTGGTCAGCCAAGTAAATCAATCTGGGAACAGCATAACCCTTCAAGATGTCTGCTTTCTGTAAAGGTTTTGAAGGAGTCTTATTAATCCGATCTAACCATTCCGTAAGATTCCTTTCTAACTCTGGTTTAGATAATCCAACCCATGGATCAATTTTCAGACCCAGGTATATCCCAGAGTCACCAGGATCAATCATTCTCAGGGGAATACCATTAATTTTCCATACGAGACAGTCATTGACGGTATATGAGTCTCTGGAGGGCTTGATAGAAAAGCTGGGGCATTTCTCCCCCTGTGTCCTGAGGCCAGTTAAAGAACAGAAGGCCTCAAGTATTTTAATATTTCCTCGCATTCCCTGCCATGATTCGCTTAATAGTATCAAATCGTCTGCAAAAGCTAAAGGTGTTGTGTTTCTCGTACAGTGTTGGAACCCGTGCCCTGTCTCCTGCAACCTACACAGTAGGGGGTCCGTGAATGAGTTAAATAAGAGGGGAGACATTGGGTCACCTTGTTGAACACCAATACGAATCCTAATAGGATCCGACTCGCCACTTTTCAATTCCCTGTGTAATGATGTTACAATAGAGGTTCTTAACAAGGGTAATCATATGTTCATTGCAAAGATTGTGGCATGGACTACTGGTGTGGGTTCAACCAGAGACATTTATTCTTTCAAACCTTAACACTTACATACTTTTTCAACTGACCACGTGGAAGGGCACGCGCCATTAGGTTGCGCCTGATTGGGTGAAGCTCCCGGGACCACATGCCTCCACGGAGCACCCGATAGGGTGAAGCCTGCTGATCACGGGCCTCCAACTCTGCTGCGATTCGTTGATTCTCAGATGGTGCGCAGACATCCTGTCTCCAAATCTGCTTCTTTGTCTTAACTTGTTCTGTCCTTCCGCTTCAAGGTCGTGTCGAAACTCTGAAGGTCACCACTGATCCCCAGAGTTCATCTACCCCATTTACCTTAAGAGCCACAATTAGATGTTCACGGCTCACAGTACCAAAGGCTTTTTTGAGGTCAATGAAGACCACCCCGAGGGCACAATGTTCTCTTTTGGCATTTTTGATAATTAGTTGTAAAGGTTCTAAATTTTCTGTGCAACCTGCAGATCTTATAAAACCCCTTTGTCTTGGGTTCAAAGGGCGAGCCTTGGTCAATCTAGCAGTTATAATTCTAGTGAACAACCTTAAAATGGTTGACCCGATGGTAATTGGTCACCAATTGTTGATGTTATTTTGGTGCTCACTAGCTGTACATTTAGGTATTAACACAGTCCGCCATTCTGTTACCATGTCAGGTACCATTCCAGACATCAGCCGTAGATTGAAAATTTCCTTTAATTCGGTGAACTGAGGATCATACCTTTCAATATCCTTTCTACTCAGTCCGTCCAGTCCTGGTGCCACACTCCTCTTCATCTCCGTGATGTTCTCGGAGATTTCCTTCTCCGTGATCTTGGCATGGAAAGCCGGGTTGTCTGCAGACCCGGACGGTCTGAAGACACCGAGGCTCAGAATGTTGTGAGAATTTCCCATCTAGACTTGAACACAGAGTGAACTTCATCCAGTGGGCTCTCACATTTCAAGGCGCACCCAGCAGATTTAATAAAACCTCTTTGCCTTGGGTTCAGGGGACAAGCCTTGGTCAATCTCGCTGTTATAATTTTGGTGAAAAGCCTTAAAATGGTAGACCTGATGGTAATCAGTCTCCAGTTGTTAATATCATTGAGGCGTTCCACATTAGTAGATTTTGGTATTAATATCGTCCGGCACTCCTTAACCATGTCCGGAACCCTCCCCGACACCAGCCACAGATTGTAAATTTCCATAAGATCTTTAAACTGAGGATCATAACTCTCAATATCCTTCCTCCTCAGCCCATCGGGACCTGGTGCCGCATCCTTTTTCATCTCTTTGATGTTTTTAGAGATTTCTTTCTCCGTAATCATGGTTAGGAAAACGGAGTTATCAGCCATTCCCTGAGACTTGAAAACCCCCAGGCCAGGGTATGTTCCATGAGATTCCCATCTTGACTTGAACACCTCGTGCACTTCGTCCAGTGGGATCTCACACTTCAGGGTTTCTCTGCCGTCCAAGATGATCTCCGCCAACTTTCCTCTGTTGCGGTAGAACAACTTTTGGAAATGGTAGAATTTCCCCTTCTTTGCAGCCCTTCTCTTCATCCATCCCTTTGAATGTTTCCAAGAAGGCAACTGCTTGGTGGCCTTTCGTGCTTTCTCACTCAAAGAGGCTTTTAACTCCTCGGACATTTTTCCCAGACTTGCCAGGTAGTCCATTGTTGCCTCGTTAATTGATGTAATATGATGGTCTTTCCCTTCGAGAAAGTCATTATATGTCTGATTAAAGGTGGAAATTTTCCCAGCTGTTACCCATTCTGCAAGTATTCTCTTATAAATGTCTCTTAGTCCCAGATTTAATCCACCTTCATTCTTGGCCGGATGTTCTCCTTCTACATCATGACCCACATCCTCTAGATCTTTTCCCTTCAATTTTTCTCTCTGTTTGATCAAACACCTTCTCTTATCGCTTATCTGTTTAGCGGATTTCGATGGAATTTTCTCCGCAATTAATTTATTGATGTTCTTTTCTCCCTCGTACTGTCTCTCCCACTTCAATAACAATTCCACTTCCTCATCGGTCCAGCATGAGCGGTGTACACCCCTCCGGGTACTCTCTTTAGGGAGAGAATTATCTCTCCAGGATAATAATCCATCCAGGATTATACCAGCAAGTTTCCCTGTATTGAGGTAAAACAGCCTCTGGAGACGGCAGAATTTCCCTCTCTTTACAGCCCTCTTCTTCATCCATCCTGTCAGAGGTTTTGGAGGAGGAATCTGCTTAGGCGCCCTTTGGGGCTTCTGACTGAGGGAGGTTTTAAGCTCCGAGGACTCTTTCCCAAGGCTCGCCAGGCAGACCATCATTGCCTCGTCAGCTGATGTTGTATGATGTTCCTCATCTTCGATTACATCCTTAAATATATCCCAAAAAGTGGATAGTTTATTTGTTGTTATCCATTGTGATATAACTTTTCTATAATGGGACCTAAGCCCCATATTCTCTCTACGCCCAATGTCAGTTAAGACGTTCTTCTTCTGCATCTTCCTTACCGCTTTCGTGATGTTTAACCCTCTGCCTCTCTTCATGTCTTACCTGACCCCTCCTTTTATCACCTATCTGTTTAGCGGTTTTAGATGGAATGTGTTCCCCGATCAATTTGTTGGTGTTTCTTAATTAAACAGTCGGATTCTCCTGGTCCGCATCAGTTTTTAAGCCAGCTGCTAGGTGCCGGCTGAGGCGAGGCGCCGGCCAGGGGACGTCCCCCCACAGATAAGCTCGTGCGCAACTGCCGCGCCCGTCTCCACTCAGCAACTGGGTGTGGGACGCCCCTGGCTTGCCCGCCTTCCTGCTGGCGCAGCCGGGGAGGGAGACGTGGAAGCGATGGGCAGGGCTCTGGGCCGGGACAGCCTGCCCGACCTGCGGTGAGCACCACTGCGGCTGAGGCACCACCGAATGCTCACTGGGATGGGGAGAGGGAACAGAGCCACAGCACGGCGCAGCGCTGAAATGGTGTCATGGCATTCCCCCTGCCTTGACGGGGGAAGCGCGCACAGCAAAGCCCCGCCAGCGAGGCAGCCCATGCTCTCTTGCCAGGGGTGTTTGCCCAGTTTGAGACAGGCAGGCCAGATATGGCTGGCCATCACCACGGCAGTTCTCTCCGCCAAGAACTGGACTGGGGAGAGGAGGCAGGAAAAGGGACGCTTCTCCCTGAAACGGGTAAAGCCACAGGGGATGACTGCAGCTGACGGCCCCTCAAGGTGGTGGTAGGGAGAGACTCCCTTTCCCTTCAGGCAACGAAAGGGCCTCACGCCCGCACCCCCTTGGGTGGCACCGCGCTGCCCGGGTCTTTATATCTCTGCCCAGCCCCGGCCTGCCGAGTTCTGCAGCTTGAGGCTGAGGGAGGGGGGCCCCACCGAAGCACGGGCGCCAGGTACCGGGCCCTGGGGTGAGGGAAACGATCTGAAGGCCCCGTGGTGGTGCCTCCCCTGCTGCCACCCTCGGGGGAGCATCCGCCCGTGGGGGTGTGCCCAACGTCCACCGCCATCACCTCAGCCTGCCTGCCCGGGGCCCGGGGTTTCCTTCCGTGACCCAGTGCTGCGCCCGGGAGGAGAGTTGCAGCTCGGGTCTCCCCCTCTGGGGTGGGGCGCAGACCTGGCTTGGTGAACCTTCTCTGCCAAGGGCAGCCATGGTGGCTGAGCCCGCCCGCCTTCCTCCCCACGACGGCGATTGCCTCGGCTCCCTTGTGATGAAGGGAGGAGGCATTGTTGGATGGGGTGGGGAGCAGCTAACTGCCACCGCACACTAGCCTGTAGCATACCCGAAGGCCTCACCCCGCGATGCCGCAGCGGGGTGTGCGTTGGGGGACGGGAAGATCGGGGGAGCCGCCTCACGGTCCATCAGGGAGCGATGCTGCGCCTGTGCTCTGACTGGAACAACCTTTCCCCACCTTGAGATGGGGGGGTGGTGTGCGTACCCTACCCTTGGGTGAGGAGAAGGGAACAGCGGCCCTCCCAAGGTTTCCAGGGTGGTGGACACCGTCTGGTTCTGTGAAGTGGGTTCAAGGGGTGCAGGGACACAGCGGTTTACTCTCCACATTGACGGGGCAATGCACTCACATGCATCAGAGAGAAACAGAAGTGGCGGAGCCGGCGGCGGTTAGCGCAGGCAGCAATCAAGAAGACGGGTGGACACCTCCGGAAAAGGGGATCGAGGTCGCCTGGAGTGCGGTAGACCTGCCGGCTGCTCCGGAACAGGGCCTAACGCCTGGAGATGGGTAGACGTGAGGACAGCTGCCGAAGGCGGCGAGACCTGGCGACTGCCTCCATTCTCTCTACAGCCGAGTACACCTGACAAACTCTTGGAGCCACATAGGCCTGGCAACTGCACCCCGATCCGAGTAGACCCGGCGACTGCCACTGTTCTCTCTGGAGCCGGGTAGACCTGACAACCTCCCTTGGAATTTGCGAGACCTGGGGCGTGCCCCTGGAGCCAGGTAGACATGGTGACCACCGCCATTGCTCCAGAGCAGTGGACCGACATCCTTTGGAACCAGGTAGACTTGACAACCACTGCTGGAGCTGGGTAGACCTGGCGACCGCCCCCAGAGCCAGATAGACCCTGCAACTGCTAAAGTCCAATCTGGGACCAGCAAGACCCGATGACCACCCCCGGAGCCGGGTAGACCTGGTGACCTCCCTTGGAGCTGGCGAGACTTGTCAACCAGCTCCAGAGACAAGTAGATCTGGTGACCATCACCCTCCACTTTGGAGCCGACGAGACCTGGGGACCGCTCCTGCACACAGGCAAGACCCGGTGACCTCCGCTGGAGCTGGGTAGACCTGGCAACCACCACCATCTGCCCTGGAACTAGCAAGACCTGATGACTGCCCCCGGAGCCAGGTGGAGCCGGTGACTGCCGCCAGAGCCAGCTAGACCTGGCGAGAGCCACCATCTGCTCCGGAGTCGGTGAGACCTGATGACCTCCTTTGGAGCGGGCGAGACCTGGTGACCGCCCCCGGTGCCGGATAGACCTGGCAACTGCCATCATCCGCTGTGGAGCCAGATAGACGTGGCAACCACCGTTGTCCACTCTGAAGCCGGGGGACCTTGCAGCCACCGCCGACTGCAACGGAGTTTTGTGGACCTGCTTGCCCAGCAGAGCCGAGGGGACACTTTGGCCGGGCCGAACCAGGAAGAGCTTCACCTCTGCAGGCAGCTGTGCCACAGCTCTGCACTCCACCTGCGCCCCACATTGCTAACACCCACCACCCGGGCAGTGGACTTTTTGCCTCCCCAGATGCCAGGACACGAAGCCCCGCTGGGCACTCCTCAGCTTTGGGGTTTGGTTTACGTGGTGCAGTGGTTGTTTTGGGGTGGGAGGGAGGGGAGGGAGGGAGGGTGTGGTCAGGGGATGGGGGAGACAGAGGCGTGGGTCAGGGGATGGGGTACACAGCAGTGTTATTGCCGTTGATTTGGGGTTTGGGTTTGCTGCAAATAACGTTCCAGTTCACTTGTAATTTTAAAAAATTATTATTTTACCTTTTTCTGTTCCCTTCAATAAAGTATCCTTATGAAAATAAGTAGAAACGTGGGGCAGGGGAGCCTGGGGTAGAGGAGTAAGGGGGGAGGAGGCGGTCGGCAGATTGGCACCCTGTGCAGGCGCTTTCTGGCAAGCGGATACCCCGCCAACATGCCACAAGGCCGGCGTTTGGTGCCAAAATTAAAGGTCCGGCGCTCACTGGCAGCAGTGGACAGCAGGGAACCAGCACAGAGGTGTGGCCGGGGAGGAGCTTGGCGTGTCTTTTTGGGGAAGATTTGGGGATTTTTCTTGGTTTGATTGTTTGTTTTATTTTTTGTTTCCCATCGCTTGGAGCTTGGTTTTGGTTTGGTTTTGGTTTGGTTTTTCAGCCGTCTCCGCAGCCCCACCCCACATTAGCCTTTCTTTGGTTTTCTGAGCCGCGGTTTGAGGGCCGGGAGTCAGCGCGTGCCGCGGGCAGAGACGGGGCAGGGCGAGCGGGTGAGAGCGAGCGGACACAGCTGCAGGGGGCCCCGCGGCCGCAGCAACTCGACTGACCGGGGTCGGAGAAGGCACTGCGGGTGGGACGACACACAGACACGCAGCCGGCTCGTTTCTTTCCCCATTGGCGGCAAAGCGGCCGGGATGGAGGCAGTGGGGGGAGGCGGATGGGGAGAAGAGGGACAGAAGGTGTCACAGCGAGCTCCGTGGCACTTGGGAAGCACCAGGGTTGGGGAGTTGGGGTGGTTTCACGCGTCTGTGGGCAGGCAGGTGCGTGTGTGGCGGCAGAGGGCACGGGGCGAGGGGTTCGGGCCGGTGTCTGTTGGGAGGGGGTGGCATCAGCCGAAGCTTGTGGAATGGAGCAGAAGATTGGTAAGGCCGCCTTCTGCGTTCCAGCCTGTGCTGCGGGCCACGTTGCTGAGTGAAGAGAGTCTGGGGTGGGGCAGTGGAACAGGACAGATGTGGGGTGGGTGTGGGTGCGGACATACAGATGTCCATAAGCGGCTTGAAAAGAGAGACTAATAAAGTAAAAGGGGGCGGGTGCTGAGCGGTGCGTGCGTGTGTGCCTGTGTTCCTTCCCGCAGCACTCTCGGGGGCAGGCTGGGGATGGATATTCTTCCCCTGCCCCTCTCCATGTGCCGTGGATCAAAGATGGAATCTTGCATGGAAGCAGGAGGAAAGGACGCAGGAGGGAAGGACAGTGGTGACGCAGGCAGGTAAGAAACGTGACAAATTGAGCATCAATTCCTCCACTGATAGTTCCCGCACTTCAAATTAATCGATAGTAGTCAGGCATGACGTGATTGCCAGTACCCCACTACTGATGCATTCCACTGTACTTGCGTATCGTCTGTCGGCAGCTGTGGGCTTTTGGGTTTTGAGTTTAATTTTTCCGAGGATGTGGGGAAAGGCTGTAGAGTGGTGGGTCGGGCAGGGCGCGTATTACTCGAGCATTGCTTTAGTAGTTGTACTGACATCATCCGCAATACTTGGGGGGTGGTGGTGGGGACATTGTGGTGTGAAACTTGCGCATGGGTTCAACGGATAGCGCTCGAGCGCCATCTTTAATCACTATTACTCGTGTCTGTATTCAGTTGTTAGTGCTGGTGACTCCATCATTTGATGACGCCACGGCACGCTACGATAAGGAATTAATAATTATTGATACGTGTGGCTACGGTCAATTGTTATCAACACTGCTAAAGGTAAGGCATTTTATTAGTGTTTGACGATGCTGAAATAAAAAAGCATTACTCCAAACCTTGATTCATTCACTCATTTATTGTTATGTTATTCATTTGTACACACACACAGAGGAGTGCTGTCTTACTCCAAACTGTTCTGTACGTCTGTCTGTCTGTGCACAGGCACAGGCACCCAGTCTCGTCCTGGGGACAGCAGGTCTACCCCGAGGATGGCCATAGGCCAAATCCCCCCATAGGTGGGGAAGAAACTGTCCACCAAATCCACACTGAGGGGAGGGGGGGCTGAGGGGAGGGGGGCTGCCAGGTCTACCCCATGGAAGGCCACAAGCAAGAGCAGCACCCTGCCCAGGACTGTGCGGCTGCCAGGTCTGCCCCGGGCAGGGAAATGGAATTACAAGCAAGACCCGGACCCTTTTGTCATGCGGCGAGGGGCCGTCTTGCTCCCAACCACCACTGCCGATCCCGCGATCAGCGGCAGAGAGAGGCATGGAAAAAGCCTTGATGGAGAAGGGGATCCGGGGGCACAGACAGTGGGAATCTCATTCATCCATTCATGTGCATCACTAATCAGATGACGAGACATTTGGCTATTTATGGAATGCATATTGCTATGTATCCCTTTTCCGCCTATTGCCAAGTCCAGAGTAACGACGTCATGTTTCGGTAATCATTACAAGATTCCATACTGTATAACCAACTGTCTAATTAACTGAATTATTTATTATCAACTTTGAAATACATGCCAATTACAACCGGAAAAATGCAAGTAAACTCATGCAACAGCAGATAAACCAGCGAAGATATGGATGATATCAGCAGAGGACAGTGTGGCCAATTTAGACGGTCTTAGCGAGGTTTTCTCTCTTTGGGAACAGGAGACTCCTGCTTCAGATAATACCTTGTAGTTACCAACATACCATTTTCCTCGCCCACCCAGAGGGAAGCCAACAAGTTTAATTAACGAAGCACCTGTTAGTTCTCTAATTTGTTCTTTTAAATGTTCGTATTTTCTAACTTTTTCAGCAGCTGCTTCTTTTAAAGTTGTAAGGGTGCTTTCATACCAAATTGTAACATCAAAGACAATTGCAGCCTCATCTCTAACTATAATCAGATGTGGTTTATATAATTCATTATTATCATTTCTTACATGTGGCTCAGTAACTACATTCCAATCTTTTTTCTTGGCTTCCTGGGTTAAGGTGTCACAAACTATATTATGCCTTTATATTCTTGCATCCTGCGCCCTTGGACAATACCCAATTATATGGGCACAGGACTGGGTCTTAGCTGGGCAGTGCCTACAAGATTTCACATGGGCTCCTGTCTCCCTCCAGACATGGATTCTCTTGTTAGGCAGACATTCACACGTAACTGTAGTGCAGTTATTTTCTCTGAGGAATGCCTCTGTATTTTATAATCCAGTCATTACTGATCTTACCATTCTCAAAGTAGCTAATTCCTATATCCTGAGATCCTAATTTGGTCCAGTTAGTATATTCCCTTTTTCTCTAGTGCCAAGGTAACGGAAAGATCATTTTTGGGGCGCATATTCCCCACTCTGAGACAGGATCACTTCCACTGCTCTATCTGATATTACCAGATTTCAGGTCCCAGATAGATGGAATCTTACCCTTGTCTCCTCCAGATGTAATCCATAATTTTTCATATTTCTTCTCAATACACTCTTGTTTGAGAAAGTCTCTTCCTATCGCATCTGAAGATTGTGCCAACAGTGCAATCTCCGAGCTCGTGTACTGGGAATCACTGCTGATAATCTAATAATGCCTAATCCGCCATCCCTGATTTTAGAATATAGGATGGCGTCACAGGTACTCGGGGGAAGACGGAGCCAACCCTTGACTGTAGATCTTATTTCCAAGTCAATGGGTTCAAGATATGTAGCATTTACATCTGCTTGGTCAGCAAGTAAATCAATCTGGGAACAGCATAACCCTTTCACGATGTCGACTTTCTGTGAGGGTTTTAAAGGAGCCTTTTCAACCCGATCTAACCATTCTAAAACATTCTTTTCCAACTCTGCTTTGATATCCCAAACCATGGATCAATTTTCAAACCCAGGTATTTCCCAGAGTCACCAGGATCAATCATTTTCAGGGGAAAGCCATTAATTTTCGTTGATGGTTTAAGAGTCTCTGGTGGGCTTGATATAAAAGCCGTGGCATTTCTCCCTCTGTCCTGAGGCCAATTAAAGAACAAAAGGCCTCCTAAATTTTAATATTTTCTTGCATCACCTCCCTGGACCTGCTGGTGACCCCATTTCTGATCCAAGCCAAGATGCCATTGGCCTTCTTGGCCCCCTGGGCACACTGCTGGCTCATGTTCAGTCACTGTCAACCAGCACCCCCAGGTCCTTCTCTTCCGTGCAGCTCTTGAGCCACTCTTCCCCCAGTCTGTAGCACTGCATAGGGTTGTTGTGCCCCAAGTGCAGGACCCGGCACTTGGCCTTGTTGAACCTCATGCCATTGGTCTCAGCCCAGCAGTCCAGCCTGTTCAGATCCCTTTGCAGAGCCTCCCTACCCTCCAGCAGATCCACACTTCCTCCCAGCTTAGTGTCATCCGCAAACTTGCTGAGGGTGCACTCAATGCCTTCATCCAAGTCATTGATAAAGACATTGAACAGAGCTGGACCCAGTACTGAGCCCTGAGGAACCCCACTTGTAACCGGCCTCCAGCTGGAGTTAACTCCATTGACCACCACTCTCTGGGCCATCCAACCAGTTTTCAACCCAGGAGAGTGTGCGCCTGTCCAGGCCAGAGGCTGACAGTTTCTGAAGCAGAATGCTGTGAGAAACTGTGTCAAACGCTTTACTGAAGTCCAAGAAGACTCCATCCACAGCCTTTCCCTCATCCAGTAGTCGAGTCACTTTCAAGATAGAAGGCAATCAGGTTAGTTTGGCAAGATCTGCCTTTTGTGAAGCCGTGTTGACTGGGCCTGATCACCCGGTTCTCTTGCATGTGCTTCATGATAGCACTCAAGATCACCTGTTCCATGACTTTCCCTGGCACTGAGGTGAGACTGACAGGCCTGTAGTTCCCCGGATCCTCTCTGCAACCCTTCTTGTAGATGGGCACAACATCAGCCGCCTCCAGTCCAGTGGAACTTCCCCAGTCAGACAGGACCTCTGGAAGATGATGGATAGGGGTTTGGAAAGGACATCCGCCAGCTCCTTCAATACTCTTGGGTGGATCCCATCCGGCCCCATAGACGTGTGGGCGTCTAGCTGGGCAAGCAAGTCTCTAACCGCCTCCTCTTGGACACGGGAGCCTCAATCTGCCCCTCTAACTCTTGGATTTGTAAACAGAAGGAACAACTTTCTTTGCTATTAAAGACTGAGGCGAAGAAGGCATTAAGTACCTCAGCCTTGTCCTTATCCCCTGTCACTGTTATTCCTTCTGCATCCACTAGAGACTGGATATTCTCCCTCGTCCTCCTTTTCCTGTTAATGTACTTGTAGAAAGACTTTTTGTTGTCTTTCACAGACTTAGCGAGTTTTAATTCTAGTTGGGCCTTGGCCCTCCTGATTTTTTCCCTGCACGATCTCACTTCGTCCCTGTAGTCCACCCAAGATGCCTGTCCTTTCCTCCAGAGCACATAGAGCTTCCTCTTCTTATTGACGCATCTTGAGATCTCCCTGCTCCACCAAGCTGGCTTTTCCCCCCGCCGGCTCCTTTTCCGGAACACAGGGATGGTTTGCTCTTGAGCTGATAGGATTTCATTTTTCAAGAGCGCCCAACCCTCGTGGGCTCCCTTGCCCTGAAGGACTGTTTCCCACGGGACTTTGCTAATCAACCTTCTGAACAGGCCAAAGTCTGCCCTCTGGAAGTTTAATGTGACTGTTTCGCTAACCCCCTTCTTAATCCCACCTAGAACTGAAAACCCTATCATCTCATGATCACTTAATCCCAGGCGTCCTCCAACCGTCAAATCCCCAACAAGACCTTCTCTATTCACAAACAGCAGGTCAAGGAAGGCACCCTCCCTTGTTGGTTCGCTAACCAGTTGTGCAAGGAAGTTGTCTTCGATGCACTCCAGGAACCTCCTAGACTGTTTCCTTTCTGCTGTATTGTACTCCCAGCAGACATCCGGAAAGTTAAAGTCTCCCACAAGGACAAGAGGCAAAGATTTAGAGACTGTCCCCAGCTGTTTATAGAAGAGTTCATCAGCTGCTTCTTCTTGGCTGGGTGGTCTGTAACAGACTCCTATCACAAAGTCCCCTTTCTTGTGGGCTCCTCTGATTTTAACCCATAGGCACTCGATCCCGTCCTCACCGTAATCCAGTTCGAGAGTTTCAAAGCACTCTTTGACATAGAGGGCTACCCCGCCTCCTTTCCTACCCTTCCTGTCCCGCCTGAAGAGTTTATACCCCCCCATAGCTGTACTCCAGTTATGTGAGTCAACCCACCACGTTTCTGTGATGGCAATGACATCATAGTCACCTTGCCCTACAACAGCTTCCAGCTCATCCTTCTTATTGCCCATGCTGCGTGCATTGGTGTAAATGCACTTCAGCTGGGCTGATGAACCTTCAGCCCTCGTAAAGGGAAGAGAGTTTATTCTCGATTGACTGGTCCTTGGAATAACTAATTCCACAGACCCAGTTTCACCCTTACTGTCCCCACTTGTACTCGCCCTCACTTGCCCTGTGGTGGTGTACTGGTGGTCCTCTCCAGTACACCATTTCTCAGTCGCCGGTGTCCCACTTCCAGGCTCATTCCCAACTAGCCTGGTCTCCTCCCCTCCCCCTTCACATCTAGTTTAAAACTCTCTTTAAGAGCCTAACTAGATTTTTAGAGATAACTTTAGTCCCCCTTGGAGACAAGTATGACCCATCCCTGGTAAGAAAACCTGGGGGTGGGTGGGTCACCCCATGATCAAAGAAGCCAAAGCCTCTCTCCTCACACCAGGCTCGGAGCCAGGCATTAATCATCTGTATGTTCCTGACCTCCCGTTCCATATTCCTTAGTGTTGGGATAGAACTAAACACCACTTGTGCTCCAGAGCCCTCCATCATCTTCCCTAAATCCCTGAAGTCTCTTTTGATGGCTTTCAGCTTTCTGCGCTGTAAGTCATCATTACCTATTTGAAATACTAACAGGGGACAGTAATCCGTTTCCTTCACCAAGGAAGGGAGTTTTCTATTGATATCCCTCACTGATGCCCGGCAAGCAGCAGAGCTCCCTGTGGAGCGGATCCGCTCTGCAGATGGGTCCCTCCACTCCTTTAAGAAGGGAATCCCCTAAGACGATCTCTCTCCTCTTTTTCTTGACAGAGGATGTTTTTAGGGCCCTCCAAGGATGTTGGAGCCTAGGGAATGTTTCCAGGCTGTGGGGACCATCTCCTTCTTCCTCTTCTTCTTCCTGGGGGATAGGTTCCACCTGCAGCGTTTCATATTGATTTCTGAGGGCTATCTGGGGGTTAGTTGTCCGGGTGGGGGGAGCAGGTTTGCTGCGCCAGACAGGAACCTGCTGCCATCCCCCATCTCTTGTTCCCCCTGCCTCACAAATTGTAGGATCGAGCTGCTCTGCCGCATTGGCTCCAGCAGCCTGCTGGGTTTGTGCGAGGGCACTGCTCCAAAGATCTCTGTCCCTCTCACATTCCCTGATAGTCCTTAATCTGTTCACCTCCTCCCTCAGCTCTGCCACCATGTGAAGGAGTTCTCCGACTCGCGCACAGCTCCCACAAGCGTAGCGGTACCAGAGGCACGGGCTGGTGTGGGAGGGGGGCACTGCCTACACCCCAGGGTCTGCGTGGCTGCATGGACCCACTGAGGCGCTGTCTGGGTGGCAACATCCATCCTGTTCGCTGCTGCTCCCTTAGCAGTTTTAATCTTCTGCCTGGTAGCCACCATGGTCCGCTGCCCCGTCTGATCCACCACCAGCCTCTCCCTGAGCCCTTACTGCTCGCCCTGACCGCTCCAACTGCCGCTCAAACTGCCCAGATCTGCCTGCCCAGGGCCTGGGGGTCAGGCCTTGGCCTTTCTGCTTCACCAAGCAAACCCAGGCTTCTCTCAGCATCACAGCTGCCTGCACAGTGCCTTTGCCTGCCTGCAATCATGGCCTCCAATTCTCGGCTCTAACGAGTCCCTGGGGAATCTTTCTCACTAACCATCCTCACTGAGACCAATTAATACTTCAAGGAACTCTGAGTTCTGCTTTTCACTTCTTGAGAGCTTTCTTCAATCTCCTCTCAGAAGATGAGGTTCAAGGACTCATCAGCAAATCCACCCTGGGTCTCATTAAAATACAGAAAACCTTAACGAGCTCTTTGTCTTCCTGGAGATTTCTCCAGGTCTTCAAGCCTTGTACATCTCCTTGGAGTCATTTCCCAGTGTGGTTAAAGAGGAAGATTTCAAAGTGCACCTAAGAAATACATGTTTTTATTTAAGTTCATTTTACCATTCTTTTCAGACTCATAGAATGGTTTGGGTTGGAAGGGACCTTAAAGCCCATCCAGTTCCAACCCCCTTTGCCATGGGCAGGGACACCTGCACTGGACCAGACTGTTCAAGGCCCAATACAACCTGGCCTTGAACACTTCCAGGCAGGGGGCACCCACAGCTTCCCTGGGAAACCTGGGCCACTGCCTCACCAACTACTTTGTAAACAATTTCATCCTAATGTTTAATCTAAATCTTTCTCTCTCCAGTTTAAAGCCATTCCCCCTTGTCCTATCACTCCATGTCCTTGGAAAAAGTTCCTCCCCAGCTTTCTTGGTGACCACCTTCAGCTACTGGAAGGCCACTATAAAGTCTTCCCGAAGCCTTCTCTTCTCCAGGTTGAGGAATTTCCCGGAGAAATTCACATTACTTTGTAAAATCTCTATTGAAAGAGCACAGAATTGGTGAAGGTCTCTTGTGAGTGAGGACAAGCAAGCACCAGGGTGCCCAGGTCCATCTCCTCAGACACTCCTCAGCTGGCCAGGTCTCTGCCCATGATGCTCCATGGAAGTGTTTTTGACTTGTGGGCTGAGCTGAAAATAGTTTAATAACTGAAAGAAAAAAGATAAAGACTTACATAATCCAAAACGATTGTAAATGCCATCACTTCCCACCTCCCTCAAGCAGACTGAAACCCTACCAGTCTACCATCACCCATCACCTCGAACAATAAAAATCTCTGTTTCTTCTGTCAGAGATTTTTTTCGCTGAGAGTGACTTCTATGTTATGGGATCTCCCTCTGGTCAGTCGGGGTCAGCTCTCCTGGCTGTGTCCCCCTGACAGCTTCCTGCCCACCCCCAGCCACTCACTGGGAGGGAGCAGAATGAGTAACTCCTGACACTGTGCAAAGGAGACAATCACTGCCCTCACTCTTCTGGCACCGGGACAATGCATGAAACCCAAACAGTCTCCCATTTCAGAATGACAGTGCAGGAACTGGAGAGGATGTGGCAGATGTCTGCAGGATGGAGTTAGGGGCCCACAGCATGAGGTGTGAGGGCACACTTTGGCCTCCTGGGGGAGGCTCGGGGCAACCTGCTAAGTGGGTTTCTACATCTTCTGCTCCTAGAAAAACTTAGGGAATAAGAGAGCTCACGTGACCTCTAGTCCAAAGCCCAGCTGCAAGCAGGACCAGCCCTTTGCTCAGACTACGCTGCTCAGTCCATGTCAGCAGCCACAGATAGTGTTTAGACATCAACAAGGCACAGAGGCCACAATCAAATGAAAGGATTTTGGCACTTGACCGGCCCCATAAACACGTCTATTGGTTGGCCACACCTTCTATGATACCTGGGAACGTCCACCTTCTTGTCCAGACCAGTGGGATCCTTCTGCCAGATTGTTGGCCCATCTCCAGCCCATGGGGTGCTTTAGAGAAAGGTTGTCAAAGAATCAGGTAATAGAGGATCTGGGTCATAGAAAGGTCATAGATGAGTAAGGTCACATAAAGCTTGGGTAATAGAAGGGTCAGAGAGCGGTCAGGTGAAAGAATGTTCAGGCCGCATATGGGGGTGGTCACTGAATGGTCCCAGAAATGTGAGGTCATAAAAGAGTTAGGTCATAGTAGAGCAAGGTCACAGGAAGGTCAGAAAAGAGTCATATGAGAGTGGGGTCATAGAAGGGTCGGGTCATAGAAGATCTGGGTCATTCCAGGGTAATGGAAGAGTTGGGTCATGGAAGAGTCTGGTAATGGATATGTAGGTGTCACAGAAGAGTCATGGAAGACTTGGGTAACTGAAGGGTCGCATCACAGAGGTACTGAAATAGACTCAAGGTATGGAATTGTTATAGGAGAGTTGGCTGATAGAAGGGCAGGGTCAAAGGTGTCCTCTCATAGAAGAATAATAGAAAAATGAGGTCATTGAAGAGTAGTGTCATAGAAAATTGGTCAGAGCAAGGTCAGAGACGTGTTGCATTGTACAAGAGTCACAGAAAGGTGATAGAATGCTCAGGTCATAGAAGTGTTGGATCAGAGAAGAGCTGGGTCATAGTACTGTTAGATCATAGAATCATAGAATCATAGAATCACTAGGTTGGAAGGGACCCGCCGGGTCATTGAGTCCACCCATTCCTAACACTCCCTAAACCATGACCCTCAGCATCTCGTCTACCTGTCCCTTAAACATCTCCAGGGCAGGTGATTCAACCGCCTCGCTGGGCAGCGTGTTCCAGTGCCCAATGTCCCTTTCCATGAAAAATTTTTTCTTTATGTGAAGCCTGAGCCTCCCCTGGTGGAGCTTCAGGCCATTCCCTCTTGTCCTGTCCCCTGTCACTTGGGAGAAGAGGCCAGATCCCTCCTCTCCACAAACTCCTTTCAGGTAGTTGTAGAGAGTAATAAGGTCTCCCCTCAGCCTCCTCTTCTCCAGGCTAAACAACCCCAGGTCCCTCAGTAGCTCCTCGTAAGACTTGTTCTCCAGCCCCCTCACCAGCTTTGTTGCTCTTCTCTGGACACTCTCCAGAGCCTCAACATCCTTCTTGTGGTGAGGGGCCCAGAAATGAACACAGTATTCGAGGTGTGGTCTCACCAGTGCCGAGTACAGAGGGAGAATAACCTCCCTGGACCTGCTGGTCACACCGTTTCTGATACAAGCCAAGATGCCATTGGCCTTCTTGGCCACCTGGGCACACTGCTGGCTCATGTTCAGTCGGCTGTCAACCAACACCCCCTGTTTCTTCTCCATGCAGCTTTCTAGCCACACTTCCCCCAGTGTGTAGCACTGCATGGGGTTGTTGTGCCCCAAGTGCAGGACCCGGCATTTGGCCTTGTTGAACCTCATGCCATTGGTCTCAGCCCAGCAGTCCAGCCTGTTCAGATCCCTCTGCAGAGCCTCCCTACCCTCCAGCAGATCCACACTTCCACTCAGCTTAGTGTCATCTGCAAACTTGCTGAGGGTGCACTCAATGCCTTCATCCAGGTCATTGATAAAGACATTGAACAGGGCTGGACCCAGTACCGAGCCCTGAGGAACCCCACTTGTAACTGGCCTCCAGCTGGAGTTAACTCCATTGACCACCACTCTCTGGGCCCGGCCATCCAACCAGTTTTCAACCCAGGAGAGTGTGCGCCTGTCCAGGCCAGAGGCTGACAGTTTCTGAAGCAGAATGCTGTGAGAAACTGTGTCAAAGGCTTTCCTGAAGTCCAAGAAGACTACAGCCACAGCCTTTCCCTCATCCAGTAGTCGAGTCACTTTGTCATAGAAGGCGATCAGGTCAGTTTGGCAAGATCTGCCTTTCGTGAAGCCGTGTTGACTGGGCCTGATCACCCGGTTCTCTTGCATGTGCTTCATGATAGCACTCAAGATCACCTGTTCCATGACTTTCCCTGGCACTGAGGTCAGACTGACAGGCCTGGAGTTCCCCGGATCCTCCCTGCAACCCTTCTTGTAGATGGGCACAACATCAGCCAGCCTCCAGTCCAGTGGAACTTCCCCAGTCAGCCAGGACCTCTGGAAGATGATGGAAGGGGTTTGGAAAGGACATCCGCCAGCTCCTTCAATACTCTTGGGTGGATCCCATATGGCCCCATAAACTTGTGGGTGTCTCGGTGGGCAAGCAAGTCTCTAACCACCTCCTCTTGGATCATGGGAGCCTCATTCTGCTCCTCTAACTCCTGGGTTTGTACACAGGGGGAACAACTTTCCCTTACTATTAAAGACTGAGGCGAAGAAGGCACTAAGTACCTCAGCCTTATCCTCATCTCTTGTCATTGCTGTTCCTTCTGCGTCCAAGAGGGACTGAATATTCTCCCTAATTCTGCTTTTCTTGTTGATGTATTTGTAGAAAGATTTTCTATTCTCTTTCACAGGCTTAGCCAGTTTGATATCCAGTTGGGCCTCAGCCCTCCTGATTTTTTCCCTGCACGATCTCACTTCCTCCCTGTAGTCCACCCAAGACGCCTATCCCTTCTTCCAAAGCTCATAGACATTCCTCTTCTTTTTCACGTCTCTCAAGATCTCTTAGTGAATAAGAGAGCTCAGGTGACCTCTAGTCCAAAGCCCAGCTCCAAGCAGGGCCTTGTCTGAGGTCAGCCCAGGCTGCTCAGTCCATGTCAGCATCCACAGAGAGAGTTTAGACATCAACCAGGCACCGAAGTCACGATTACAAGAAAGGCTTTCGACAATTACCAGCTCCATGAACACATCTATCATCCAGCCAGGCCTTCTGTCATACCTGAGGAGGTCCACCTTCTTGTCCAGACCGCTTGGATCCTTTTGCCAGAGTCCAGCCTATGGGGTGCTTTAGAGAAAGGTTGTAGAAGAGCCATATTATAGAGGAATTGTGTCATAGAAAGGTCACAGATGAATCAGGTCATATGAAGCTTGGGTTATTGAAGGGTCAGAGAGCAGTCAGGTCAAAGTTTGGTCTGCATATGGGGGTGATCACTGAATGGTCCCAGAAGTGTGACATCATAGAAGAGTCATAGAAGTGTTAGGTCATTCTAGAGTAAGGTCACAGAAAGTTCAGAGAAGAGTCATATGAGAGTGGAGTCATAGAAGGGTCAGATCATAGAGGAGCTGGGTCATTCCAGGGTAATGGAAGGTTTGGGTCATGGAAGGGTCTGGTCACAGATGTGTAGGTGTCACAGAAGTCATAGAAGAGTTGGGTAATTGAAGAGTCACATCACAGCGGGACTGAAGAAGACTCAGGATACAGAATTGTACCCTGTAGGATAGAAGAGTTGGCTGACAGAAGGGCAGGGTCAAAAGTGTCCTGTCATAGAAGAGTAACAGAAAAATGAGGTCATTGAAAAGTAGTGTCAGAGAAAGTGTGTCATAACAAGGTCATAGCATGTTGAGTCATACAAGGGTATAGAAAGGTGATTGTATGGTCAGTTCATTGAAGTTTTGGATCAGAGAAGTGCTGGGTCATAGTATTGTTAGGGGATAGAAATGCCAGGTAACAGAATGGTTACAGAAGAGAGCAGTCACAAAAGAACAGAGTCATAGAAGAACAGGGGCATAGAAGAGTTGGGTCATAGAAAAAGAGTAGAGTCATAGAGGACCCGTGTCAAAGAAGGGTGATAGAAAAGTTGGATTATAGAAGAGTAGGCTCACAGAGAGCTGGGAGGGGCTGGGCTGAGTTGGAATGTGCCCGGGACAGGACACCACCAATGGTGGCTGAGCTGTGTGACCATGCAGGGAGAGGACACGCTGCAGTGGGTGTGAGGGGCAGAGCCCAGCCCTGCAGGTGCAGGAGAGAGGAGGTCGGTCGGTGCCCTCAGTGGCAGGGACAGACTGGGAAGGTGCCCCAGGGCACTGGTCTCTCCCATCCCCAGTTCCAGCACTGGTCACTCCCAACAGCTGATGGGTGAGCTTTGCTCTCTGTCCATCTTCTCCCTCCTGCTGGACTCGGTGCCAGGTGAACAACAGCCCTGCCCGGCCTCTCTTCCTGCCCAGAGCTTGCAGAGCCCAGAGCAGGGCTGTGTGCAGAGCCCAGCATGGGACACGGCTGGGGACTGGCTGGGACCTCATCGCACTCTGCAACTGCCTCAAGGGGGGCAGTGGAGGGGAAGGGGCTGATCTGCTCTCTCTGGTGAACAGCAGTGGGACACGAGGAAATGGAATGAGGCTGTATCAGGGGAAATTCCAATGGGACATCAGGAAAAGGTTCTTCATGGGGAGGGTGCTCGGTCACTGGAACAGGCTCCCCAGGATGTGGTCATGGCACCAAGCTTGACAGAGTTCGAGGAGCATCTTGACAATGATCTTAGTCATACGATTTCATTTGACACAGTTGTGTGAAGGTCAGAGAGTTGGACTCAGTGATCCTTGTAAGTCCCTTCCAACCCAAGATATTCTAGGAGCCTGTGATCTTAAAGCTCAAAAAATAGTCTCCACCTACTACCCATTCCCATGACATTTCTTCTTCCTGACAGTCAGTCTCCACCTTCCAAATTTCACTTTGTGACTCTTTACTCTCCCCTAACATCATGCTAGCTCTCCAGATCTTTCCACATGTGGTTTATATTGGTGTATTCCCTACCTGCACTTGCTTCTCTCTGCACTTGGGGCTTGATTGTCAACACCTTTCTTGTCCTTCAAGGGCCTGGAATTGGCTGCAGGATGTGTGCTACCCACATCCCAGCATCAGGGGTAGCCTGAATTATAATTGTCCCCATCCTCGTTCCTGCTTTTCCTGAAGATGGGTGTGACATCTGCCTTTTCCAAGGACCCCTGAAAAACTGCTCTGATTGCTCTGGCACCTTTGAGAGTACATTCAAGGGTCACAGGCAAGGGTGATGCAGCAGACAGGAACACTCACATTGAGCCTGTGCAAGGTATGTGAGATGAATCTCCCTGGGCCGGTGGGGTTTGTTCCTGGAGGCACATACAGAAATGCCAGGGTTCTGTCAGGAGTCCATGTCTGAGCTGGCCTCGTGGACTCTCATTCACCCAAAGATGTTCACCAGGCTTTTCCCTTTTTACACACAAAGGCAAGAGTCACAGGGTTTCTCTGGACTCCCAGAGACTCAGATGCACTCAGACCTGTGGTGTATCCCACCACTCTGTACTTGTCTGAGATGCCTCATGTCATGAGGAATGGAGACAGGGACCTCAGTTCAAGAAAGCACATCCCAGTCCTGCATTAAGGCACTTACTCTTAAGTGGATGTTGACTTTACTCTTGGGATGTTGACCTCAACACGATGTGACCTTGAGAAACTTTCTGTCCCTCAAACCTTAATCACACCCACACTGTTTATCTTTACACTGGTGTTTTCATCAGTGGCTCAGGTTCTTGGACATGCCCTTGAGGGAAACCTTGAAAGAAGCCCTAAGCCTTCAGGCTCTGCCCTGAGGAGATCCCTTTGCTCTATGGAAAGGCTGTTGTGGAGGCAGCTCTGTCCCACAAGTGCCCACTGCCTGTCCCTGCCTGCGGGCACAGCACTGCCACGCAGCACCGCTGTGACCAAGCTCAGAGCCCTCAGGCCTTCCAGCAAGGCAAGGGATGAGGAGGAGAGTGTGGAAGTGGAGAGTCTGTAGCTTCAGAAGGAGGGTTTTGGGTTCTACAAGTGGTGCTTTGAAACAGAAACTGAGGCTTTGAGCCCTGACATCAGGATTTGTGCCCTGAAACGATGCTTTGGTAGCAAACAGGAAGGCTTTGCACCCTGAAAATGGGACTTCAGAGGCTCAAGATGAGGATTTTGAACCCTCACAGTTGTGGACTTGATTTTAAAATGAGGCTTAGTCCCCTGGAAAAAGGCTTTGGGAGCTAAAAATGGGGGTTCTGGAGCAAGAAGTGGGGTTCAAGCCCCAAAACGGGTCTAGGGGCACTGGCAGGAGGTGCTGGGATGGCACCCCACTGCAGGGCTTCTGGCCCCTCAGTCACACAAGCTGAAAAAGCCTCTGGGCTCCCCCAGCCCCAGCCCAGCTTTTTGCACAGAACATCTCAAAGTGTCAAATCTGCTCGGTTTGAACCCTCAGGGGTGGAGAATCCCCCACTGCCCCTGAGCCTCTGCCAGGGCTTCACCGTGCTCACACAAAGGCATTTTCCTGCGTATCCAGCCAAGAAGGCTTCCATACCTCTGCACAAGAAGGTGGACATTCCCAGGTGTCACAGGAGCCATGTCCGATTGATAGCTGTGTTCATGGAGCCGGTCAAATGCCAAAATCCTTTCCTTTAATTGTGGCCTCGGTGCCTTGTTGATGTCTAAACTCTCTGTGGATGCTGACATGGACTGAGCAGTCTGGTTCTGACCTCAGAGCTGGCCCTGCTTGGAGCTGGGCTTCGGATGAGAGGTCACCTGAGCTCTCTTATTCCCTAAATTCTTCTAGGAGCAGAAGATGTAGAGACTCACTTAGCAGGTTGCCCTGAGCCTCCCCAGGAGGCCAAAATGTTCCCTCGCACCTCATGCTGTGGGCCCATAACTCCATCCTGGCAGATGTCCTCCAGATCCTCTACAGTTTCAGTTTCCTTTTGAAATGGAAGACTCTTTGGGTCCTGTGGCATTGTCCCGGTGCCAGAAGAGTGAGGGCAGTGATTGTCTCCTCTGCACAGCACCAGGAGTTGCTCACTCTGCTCCCTCCAAGGGAGTGCCTGGGGATGGGCAAGAAGTTGTCAGAGGGACACAGCCAGGAGAGCTGACCCCGACTGACCAGAGGGAGATCCCATAACATAGATGTCACGCTCAGTGATAAAAGAGTTTGGCAGGTGAAGAAACAAGTGGAGATTTTATCATCCAAGATACAAAGTGGTGGTAGACTGGTGGGGTGTCAGTGTGCTTTAGGGAGGTGACAACTGATGGCATTTGCATTAGTAGTGGTCTTGGATTGTGTTGGTTTTTATCTTTTATTTTTCAGCTATTGAACTCTTTGTAGCTCAGCCCACAAGTCAAAAACACTTCCATGGAGCATCATGGGCAGAGACCTGTCTGGCTGAGGAATGTCCTGAGGAGAGGGACCTGGGCAACAGGACGCTTGCTTGTCCTCACTCACAAGAGACCTCCGCCAATCTCAAGCCCTTTCAAAAGAGATTTTCCAAAGAAATATTGAAATTCTCTCGGAACTTTCTCAACCTGGAGAAGAGAAGGGTCCAGGGAGACTGTAGACCAGCCCTCCAGTACCTGAAGGGGGTCACAAAGAACAGTCAGAAGAGACTCTTTCCAAGGACATGGAGTGATGGGACAGGGTGGAATGGCTTTAAGTTTGAGAGGGGAAGATTTAGATTAGACATTAGGAAGAAATTGTTCACAAAGAAGTTGATGAGGCAGTGTTCCAGGTTGTCCAAGGAAGCTGTGGATGCCCCCTCCATGGAGGTGTTCAAGGTCGGGTTGGATGGGGCCTTGAGGAGCCTGGTCCAGTGGAAGGTGTCCCTGCCTATGGCAGGGTTCGGAACTGGATGGGCTTTAAGGTCCCTTCCATTCTATGAGCCATTGAAATGTAAACTTTAACTAAAATTCATTTTTCTAAGATTCCCTTTGAAATCTTCCTCTTTAACCATACTGGGAAATGACTCCAAGGAGATGTACAAGGCTTGAAGACCTGGAGAAATCTCCAGGAAGACAAAGAGCTCGTTAAGGCTTTCTGTATTTTAATGAGACCCAGGGTGGATTTGCTGATGAGTCCTTGAACATCAGCCGCTGAGAGGAGGTTCAAGAAAGCTCTCAAGAAGTCAAAAGCAGAACTCAGAATTTCTTGAAGTCTTAATTGGTCTCAGTGAGGGTGGTTAGTGACAAAGCCTCCCCAGGGACTCGTTAGAGCCGAGAATTGGAGGCCATGATTGCAGTAAGGCAAAGGCACTGTGCAGGCAGCTGTGATGCTGAGAGAAGCCTGGGTTTGCTTGGTGAAGCAGAAAGGCCAAGGCCTGACCCCCAGGCCCTGGGCAGGCAGATCTGGCTTTGACTGCAATGACGCTGGTGTCAAGAATATTCTTACACATCTGAGATAAATTGACAGCAGTTATTCCATGTCATTCCAAACACAAACCTGTAGAGTTACGGGAAATGCCAAGGCTCTCACAGAGCTCCATGAGATTACAAGAAGTTTGAGAATTTAGTTGATTTTTAGACAGGTTTAGTCAGAGGTCGGTCATAGAAGGGTCAGGTCATAGATGAGGCCTTGAAGAGTGAAGTCATAAAAGAGCCAGAGAAGAATGAGGTCATGAAGGGTCATAGAAGAGTTGGGCCGTGGTGTTATAAAAGAGTCAGACCATAGAAATGTCTGGTAACAGCCATGTCTGGTTATAGAAAGGTTGGTTCTAGAAGGGTTTTGAATATTAGGATCAGAGAACAGTTGGAATTTTCCATATAAGTTGGAATTTTCCATATAAAGTTGGAACTTTATATGGAAAGTCATATAAAATTTAGAGAAGTGTTGGGTGATAGAGGTCTTGGTTCACAGAAGGCTCAGGTGTTTGAAGAGCTGGGTCATAGAGGAGTCATAGAAGAGTGGGGTGATAGAAGAGCTGAGTCATAGAAGAGTTAGTTTTGGAAGGTACATAGAAGTGTTGGGTCATAGGAGGCTGATATTCTGAGTTGCGACACAGAAAGGTCATGTCACAGTATGAGGTCATAGACAGTTCGAGTCATAGCAGAGTCACGTCATAGAAGTATCGGGTCATGGAAGACACAGCTCATATAAGAGTCAGGTCAGAGAAGACTCACAGAAAAGTGAGATTATTGAGGGTCAGGTCATAGAAGGGTCATTTAATGGCAGGGTTGGTTAATAGAATATTTAGGTCCTGGCAGAGTCGAGTCCCAGAAGAGTCGGGTCATAGTAGATTCTGCTCATAGATGTTTTTGATCATCTAAGTGTTGCAGCATTGATGATTCATGTCAGAGAAGTCTTGGGTCACAGAAAGTTGCATAATAGAAGACTCAGACAAGAGTCAGGTCATAGAAGGGTTGGGTCATAGAAGGCTGGAGTCATAGAATGGCCTGGACATAGAAGGGGTGTGTCAGAGAAGGTTCAGGTCATAGAGGAGTAACAGAGTTCAGTCACATAAAGGTCATTGGGTCATAGAACAGTTGGGTCATAACTTATGCTGGTCATAGAGGAGTCAGGTCACAGAAGTCAGATCACAGAAAGTCATGAAAGAGTCAGAGAAGAATTGGGTCATAGAAGACTCTTTTTTAAGAAGTGTCGGGTCATAGAAAAATAAAGATCGTAGATGATTTGAGTAACGGAGAATTCATAGAAGAGTTAGGTGATGGCTGAGACCAATGGCATGAGGTTCAACAAGGCCAAATGTCGGGTCCTGCACTTGGGGCACAACAACCCTATGCAGTGCTATAGACTGGGGAAGAGTGGCTGGAGAGCTGCACGGAGGAGAAGGACCTGGGGGTAATGGTTGACAGCTGACTGAACATGAGCCAGCAGTGTGCCCAGGTGGCCAAGGAGGCCAATGGCATCTTGGCTTGGATCAGAAACGGTGTGACCAGCAGGTCCAGGGAGGTTATTCTCCCTCTGTACTCAGCACTGGTGAGACCGCACTTTGAGTACTGTGTTCAGTTCTGGGCCCCTCACCACAAGAAGGATGTTGAGGCTCTGGAGCGTGTCCAGAGAAGAGCAACGAATCCGGTGAGGGGACTGGAGAACAAGTCTTACGAGGAGCGTCTGAGAGAGCTGGGGTTGTTTAGCCTGGAGAAGAGGAGGCTGAGGGGAGACCTCTCTACAACTACCTGAAAGGAGGTTGTGGAGAGGAGGGAGCTGGCCTCTTCTCTCAAGTGACTGAGGACAGGACAAGGGGGAATGGCCTGAAGCTCCGCCAGGGGAGGTTCAGGCTGGATATCAGAAAAAAATTCTTCATGGAAAGAGTTATCGGGCACTGGAAGAGGCTGCCCAGGGAGGGGATCAAGTCACCTTCCCTGGAAGTGTTTAAGGAACGGGTGGATGAAGTGCTGAGGGACATGGTTTAAGGGAGTGTTAGGAATGGTTGGACTTGATGAACCAGTGGGTCCTTTCCAAGCTGGTGATTCTATGATTCTATGATCCAACACAGCAGCTGAGCTCTTGGTTCCAGAATTACAACTACTCCTTCACATTTCCTATGCCATCGCTTCTTTGGTGATTTTGCCCCATGGCTGCAGCTTCCCTACAGTGCACGAGTGCTGATGCACAACTCGTCACCCCTGGGGAGTGTGGACCAGCCCAAGGCTTTGTCTTTCTAGGAACACCCAGGGAGGACAGAGAGGTATCAGTAAAGAAAGGAAGATGCTCAGGGGAGAGCAAGGTGCAGTGACAGGGTGGATGTCTACAGCCGACAGGCAGAGGTGTGGGACATCATTGCCTGCAGTGGAGATGGTCAAGGGTTCCAACAAGGCTCAAAAGCCCCAACAGAACCAAAGTCTTCTTTTCCTTGTCTATGGCTGTTGTCTCTGACACTGATGCCAAAGAGGAAACACCTCATCCTTACAGTCCCAGGGTCTCATGGCCTCCTCATTCCCACCCAGGAGCCTGGGAGGTGTTTTTCCACAGTCCTGCCTTTGGCATTGCCCATCCCTACATCCCACTGCCCAGGAAGAGCCCTGAGGAATGAGTGAGGAACAGGATCTCCCTTTAAGGCTCTAGGGTTCAAGGCTTTGCCACTTGGTTAAGAGGGTCATGGCTTGGCCTTTCAATTCATGAAACACATCCAGGTTGACTCAGCATCAGAGCCACCATTACCTTTGTTTTCCCAACCTTTCATCACTGCCTCCACTTTTCTGCTCTAACGGGGCCCTGGAGATGCTTTCTCAGCAGTGCCCTCCGTGGGACCCATTAACACTACAAGAAACTTTGGAGCTTGAATTTGAGTTTTACTTCTTGAGAAGTTTGTTCAACTTCCTCTAAGAGGATGAGGTTCATGGACTCAGCATCAAACCCACCAGAGGGATCGTTAAATGCCCTGGGCTGCTCCTCTGCTGCTGAGCTGGGCTGGGCTCTTGGCACTGAGGGAGCTCATGCTCTGCCCAAGAACTCCACAAAGCCCAGCAGGGAGAAGGGAACTTCCATGGTTTCTGAGATGAGCAAGGCAGAGAGAGCTTAAAGATGGTCAGGAGTGGGAGGATGATTGAGAGCTGACTGGAGGAGCAACCTCTGCAGTCCTAGACACGGTGAGTCTGGGTGCAGGGCAATGCAGCTGTGGATCCTGGTGGCATCTCCTAAGCTTGCAGAGCCCTCAGCTCATGGGATCTGCGAGGAGGGGGCTCTTGTGAGGCACTTTGGAAGGGCTGTGAAGCCAGGGGTGCCCTGGGCTGTCATTCAGAACAAGTTCCTGGCACTCCAGGCTCAGGGTGGTGGGAACGGGGACTCTGCCACCTGCCAGGGTCAGTGCTCAGCCTGCCCGGGGAGCTGCCCATGGACCTGTGGGAGAAGCTGTGGGGGAAGGAGTGACCCCCAGCAGGGCAGAACAGGGTCCTTCTGCTGTTGAGAGGGTGCTGTGTGTGTCAGGGCTTCTCAAAGATCCAGGTGCAAAGGGTGCTTTTGAAGAATGGCATCAAGGCAGCATTCACCTGGAAGGGATGGAGTCTGTGCTTTCAGGTTTCCACTCCTGCTTGGCTGGGGGGCAGTGGGAGGTGGGAATTTATTTCTCCCTTCTTGAAAGACACTGGGACTCCAGTTCCCGTTAGGATTTTTCTGATCTGCTCCTCAGCCCCTGCACACCCAGAGGTGCCCCTGAGCAGTGCCCCACTGCCAGGAGGGCTCTGCAGGGCAGAGCTGAGCACACAGTGGGTGGGGTGGGCTCTGTGAGCACAGACAGGGAGGAGATCCTGGGACAGAGAAACAGCTCTCAGCAGGGACAAGCTCCAGGCAGAAGAGGAGTGGGCAGGGATGGAGAAGGATCTGCTCCCATTAGCACCATGGGAAGGGGGATTCAGGCTCCTGCCTGCCATCCCCTGCAGAGCAGGCACCTGCCATGGAGCAAACCCAGGCTCTCCTCTCCTGCCTCTTCTCTTCAGGCCGGGTGGTCAGTCACCTTCCCAGCAGCCTCACCCCTTCAAAGGAGAAATTACCACCCCACCCTAACTGTCTGTCTCTGTGCTGGCTCCATCGGCAGCAGCGCTGTGCATGTCTCCCTCTTTCCTCTCCTGCTTTGCTTCAGGTTCTTATCACTGGACCTTCTGGGATGGGGTTTGGGTTAATGTGCAGTTCATGGAGCCGTCCTGTGGGTTCTGCCATGCAGGGAGTAAAGGGTCCAATCCCTCTCCTAACTGACAGGTTCAGGGCAATGCAAACGAGCAGATTCTCCTTTCAGGACACCCCAAATTTAGGACATTTGACTCGTTCCCTGGTGAA
>NW_026527860.1:478641-559522 GCF_017976375.1 Cuculus canorus | reverse complement strand
CGGGATGGGAACTCTTAGGTCCCTTTCCAAAGTCCTTCAAGTATCTTAAATTCCAAAGGGATCGATTTATGATGAAACGACACCAGCGATCCTTTTCCACATTATGTTTTATTTGTTTGGAAATACTTGTTGGTTTCTTTGGAGGAGAAATAAAGAATCTTAGAATCATAGAATATTGTGAGTGTGAAGGGGCCTTCTCCTAATATCCAACCTAAACCTCCCTTGGCTCATCTTCCCGACATTCCCTTGGGTGGACAAGGTATCGTGTGGCCCAGTGTGTCTCAAGAACCCATCAACCAGTAGGAAGGCACAGGCCATGAAGGGGGCTGTGAGGTCACTTCTGCCTCTGGAGGGGACAGGCCAACAGCAGGAACATGGCCGGGAAAGAGACTGTGAGGTCACCAATTTCTGAAGCAGCCTATAAATCAGCCCTTGACCCATGGCTGGGATTTGTGCTGTGAAGCTCACATCTGGCAGTGTCTCTGACAGAGCAGCAGAAGGCACCTGGTTGACACATTGACTGTGAGATCCTCTAGAGGGGTCAGGCTCATGGAATGGTGGGGTCATAGAAGATGTGGTTCATTAAAGAACTGTGGCATTGAAGGATCAAATCAATGCAGTTTCATAGTAGGGTCGAAAGAGAGTCAGAAGATTCAGATCAGAGAAAAGTTGTAGAAGAGTCAGGTGATAGAGGAGCTGAGTCTTAGAAGCATCATAGATGAGTTGGTTCGTATAAGGGTCAGAGAACAGCCAGGGTGGGTTCAGGGTTTTCATGGGGGAAGGGGGAAAGGATGGAACATTTTGAGTGTGTGTCCCAGAAAAAAGGAAGGAAAGCACCATACTTGGGAAAACGGCTCCAGGCAGGGATGAGAAACCCTCTTCCCAGTGAAGTCCATATTGATGGTGCCATGCTTCTGTGAGTATCACAGAGCGCTCTTATAACTCCCTACTAGTGTTTCTCATTTAATTTGCATGATAAATTGTCAGTCTCACCTCAGTGCCAGGGAAAGTCATGGAACAGGTAATCTTGAGTGCTATCATGAAGCACATGCAAGAGAACCGGGTGATCAGGCCCAGTCAACACGGGTTTACAAAAGGCAGATCTTGCCAAACTAACCTGATTGCCTTCTATGACAAAATCCCTCAACTACTGGATGGGGGAAAGGCTGTGGATGGAGTCTTCTTGGACTTCAGTAAAGCCTTTGACACAGTTTCTCACAGCATTCTGCTGCAGAAACTGTCAGCCTCTGGCCTGGACAGGCGTACACTCTCCTGGGTTGAAAACTGGTTGGATGTCCGGGCCCAGAGAGTGGTGGTCAATGGAGTTAACTCCAGCTGGAGGCCAGTTACAAGTGGGGTTCCTCAGGGCTCGGTACTGGGTCCAGCTCTGTTCAATGTCTTTATCAATGACCTGGATGAAGGCATTGAGTGCACCCTCAGCAAGTTTGCAGATGACACTAAGCTGGGTGGAAGTGTGGATCTGCTGGAGGGTAGGGAGGCTCTGCAAAGGGATCTGAACAGGCTGGACCGCTGGGCTGAGGCCAATGGGATGAGGTTTAACAAGGCCAAGTGCCGGGTGCTGCACTTGGGGCACAACAACCCTATGCAGTTCTACAGACTGGGGGAAGAATGGCTGGAGAGCTGCGTGGAGGAGAAGGACCTGGGGGTGCTGGTTGACAGTGACTGACCATGAGCCAGCAGTGTGCCCAGGTGGCCAAGAAGGCCAACGGCATCTTGGCTTATATCAGAAATGGGGTCACCAGCAGGTCCAGGGAGGTTATTCTCCCTCTGTACTCGGCACTGGTGAGACCGCACCTCGAATACTGTGTTCAGTTCTGGGCCCCTCACCACAAGAAGGATGTTGAGGCTCTGGAGCGTGTCCAGAGAAGAGCAACAAAGCTGGTGAAGGGGCTGGAGAACAAGTCTTACGAGGAGCGGCTGAGAGAGCTGGGGTTGTTTAGCCTGGAGAAGAGGAGGCTGAGGGGAGACCTTATTACTCTCTACAACTACCTGAAAGGAGGTTGTGGAGAGGAGGGAGCTGGCCTCTTCTCCCAAGTGACAGGGGACAGGACAAGAGGGAATGGCCTGAAGCTCCGTCAGGGGAGGTTCAGGTTGGATATCAGAAAAAAATTCTTCACAGTAAGAGTCATCGGGCACTGGAACAGCTGCCCAGGGAGGTGGTTGAGTCGCCTTCCCTGGAGGTGTTTAAGGAACGGGTGGATGAAGTGCTTAGGGACATGGTTTAGGGAGTGTTAGGAATGGTTGGACTCGATGATCCAGTGGGTCCTTTCCAACCTTGTGATTCTGTGATTCTGTGAAAGCCCAGAGCAGGGCTATGTGCGGAGCCCAGCGTGGGGCACGGCTGGGGACTGGCTGAGACCTCATCACAGGCTGGAAATGCCTCCATAGGGGCAGTGGAGGAGAAGTTGCTGATCTCCTCTCTCCAGTGACCAGGGATAGGACACGAGGGCATGGAATGAGGCTGCATCAGGAGACGTTCCAGTTGGGCATCAGGAGACGTTCCATTTGGACATCAGGTAAAGGTTCTTCATGGAGAGGGTGCTCAGTCACTGGAACAGGCTCCTCAGGGCAGTGTTCATGGCACCAAGCCTGTCAGAGTTCGAGAAGCATCTTGAAAATGATCTTAGTCGTGTGGTTTCATTTTACACAGCTGTGTGAGGCTCAGGGAGTTGGACTCAGTGACCCTTATCAGCCCCTTCCAATACAATGGACACTGGGACCTTGGTTCATGGTGGGGCATCCAAGTGCTATATTGAGGTGATTTCCCATGTCTTGTTACTTCCAACAAGAAGAGACTTCGAGGCAATATCTGTCCCACAGAGCTTCATGGAAACCAAAGAAATTGCTGTTTGTACACACTCAGGCTCATCTCCCCTCACACACGTGATGTGCGTACCCACATCTGATCCATAGAGTGCAAACATGGACTCTGACCCACTCATTCAGTGTCCTCTCATGGAAGAACAAAGAACCTCTCCAGTGCTGGGAATGGTGTTTGTGAGGGGCTACACCAGGATTATTGCCCCGGGTCAGCTCCCATGTGCTGTCCAGTGCACGCGGGCACAGAGCAGACCCTGCTCTGCTGGTTCTTCAGGTCTCTCGCAGGGTGCCCGGCGGTGAGAGCACACTGCTGCACGCTCCAGCCCTGCACACCGAGACTCTTTAGCTGTACACCGGTATTCTCACCTCTGGGAAAAGTTCTTGGGTGACTTCCTGAAAGAAACTTTAGAACAAGCCCTCAGCCTTCAGGCCCTGCCCTGAGGAGATCCCCTTTGCTCTATGGAAAGGCTGTTGTGGAGGCAGCTCTGTCCCACAAGTGCCCACTGCCTGTCCCTGCCTGCGGGCACAGCACTGCCACGCAGCACCGCTGTGACCAAGCTCAGAGCCCTCAGGCCTTCCAGCAAGGCAAGGGGTGAGGAGGAGAGTGTGGAAGGGGAGAGAGAACAGCTCTGGGAGATCAAGCGCTGGTGCCTGGCAGGGCTGCCGTGCTGGGACTCTTTTCCCCTCCATCCATGCCCACAGGAACTGTCCCTGCAGCTCCAAAAAGACCTTGGAGGAAAGAGATCAGGAAATAAAAGTTCTTGAATATGCCTTTATTTTGTTGGAACACATAGAGAACACAGCTCCTCATTTACACAAACAATCAGTAAGAAAAGAAAAGACCATAAATTAAAAACAGAATGATTCGATTATCCCAATTGAAAAACCAGCAACACCAACAACAGATACAGAAGCCGGTCTGGGCCTGCCATGATTTGAGATAACTGCTATGAAGAAGGTGATGAGCAGCTCATTGCTTCAGAGAACCATCCAGTTATCAGTTTCCACACTGCATCCTTGAGCTGCTGGTTCCTCAAGCTGTAGATGAGGGGATTCAGTGCTGGAGGCACCACTGAGTACAGAACTGACACCACAAGGTCCAAGGATGTGGAGGAGTTAGAGGGGGGCTTCAGGTAGGCAAATGTTCCAGTGCTGACAAAGAGGGAGACCACGGCCAGGTGAGGGAGGCACGTGGAAAAAGCTTTGTGCCGTCCCTGCTCTGAGGGGATCCTCAGCACTGCCCTGAAGATCTGCACGTAGGACACTACAATGAAAACAAAACAGCCAAACAATAAACAGGCAGTAACATCAAGAAGCCCAACCTCCCTGAGGTCAGAGTGTGAGCAGGAGAGCTTGAGGATCTGAGGGATTTCACAGAAGAACTGTTCCACAGCATTGCCCTGGCAGAGGGGCAGGGAAAATGTATTGGCCGTGTGCAGCAGAGCATGGAGAAACCCAGCGCCCCAGGCAGCTGCTGCCATGTGGACACAAGCTCTGCTGCCCAGGAGGGTCCCGTAGTGCAGGGGTTTGCAGATGGCAACGTAGCGGTCGTAGGACATGATGGTGAGAAGAGAATACTCTGCTGAAATGAAAAAGACAAGCAGAAAGACTTGAGAAACACATCTTGAGTGGGAGATGATCCTGTTATCCCAGAGGGAATTTGCCATGGATTTGGGGACAGTGGTGGAAATGGATCCCAGGTCAATAACAGAGAGGTTGAGGAGGAAGAAGTACATGGGGGTGTGGAGGTGGTGGTCACAGGCAATGGTGGTGATGATGAGGCCGTTGCCCAGGAGGGCAGCCAGGTAGATGCCCAGGAAGAGCCAGAAGTGCAAGAGCTGCAGCTCCCGTGTGTCTGCGAATGCCAGGAGGAGGAACTGGGTGATGGAGCTGCTGTTGGACATCTGCGTCCAACAGGCACTGGTCAAGAGGCACTGTCAAAAGGCAACTGTGACAAGTTACGGGAGATGTCACTGAGCATAATCAAAGCCATTTCCCATTCCCCTCTCCCTGCTGCTCATACCCTGTCCCTTTTCCCGCAGCTCTTCCTTCAGCTCTGTGCCTGCAGCCCTGCTCGGTGCCGGCTGAATGTGCCGGGAGGAGCAGAGCCTCTGCCCGCTGGCTGCGAGGAGTCAGCCCTGCTCTGCAGCAGGGGGTCATGGGGACAGTGGGGACAGGGGACACTGCTGGGGATCAGCTTTGTCCTGGGGAACTGCTCCTGGTGCAGAAGGGCCTGTCAGCATCTGCACTGCCAGGGACGAGGAAGGCAGAGAGGGCAGAAGGCAGGCTGAGAGGTTTGGGATTTTACAGCTCCTTCTCCCACCCTGTGCAGTGCTCTTGGCTGTCAGAACTGCTCAGCATCTCTGCTGCACTCTGGGAGAAGAGAGGGAGACCTGCAGGCGAGAGCGTTGCCTGTGGCTCAGTACAGAGAGAGGGGAGCTGCTCTGTCCCTCGCTCTTGGTCCCAGCTACTCAAGAACATTTTCTGTCTTGAAGCATCTCTGCACTTCTCCATGAGTCTTTCAGGTAATACCAGGATGCGATGGCATAGGTTTGCATCGTGGAGGGAAGCTCAGAGCTTGGAAGAAAGCCTGAAGGAGAGCCAAGTGTCCTCAGGATGGCATTTGATTAGAGGAGATTCAGCTCCTTCCCCAGCCCCACTGACTGCATTGCCCACAGCCTCACAGCTCAGAGCAAAGCTGGGACACGGGTTCCCATGGACACAACGGCAGGAAAGGAGCCACCAGGGCAGTGGGGGACTGTACAGCTGCAACTGCCATCCCCAGAGAGCCTGGCAGTGAGAATGAGAGAACAACAGCAAGAACAGAGACAAGGGGAGAAAGAGGGAGAAAGAGAGTGAGGGTCTGGCTGCGAGAGGCCAGGGCAGAGGCAGCCGGGCACACAGACAGTGTTCCCCTTCCCCAGCTGTGCTCACCCCCTCCCAGACACCAACCTTGCCGGGCAGTTGCTCTCAGCCCCTGTGCTCTGGAGAGGGCACTGGAGCTGTGGCTGCAGAGGAGGGGGTTCAGCCCTGGAGCCCAGAGCCCTGAGGGCAGAGGCTTTGCTGGGGGCGAGAGGAGGCCAGGGGGCTTGCTCAGAGGAAGGGGCTGCCCTGGAGGGGAGCACACAGAGATCTCTGAATTCTCCCTCCCACAACATCGCTGTATTAATTCCCCTCTTATTTCGTGATCCAATGCCTTCTGATGGACATTTTCCTCCTGGGAGGTGTTTCCCTGTCCCATACCTTCTCCCTGTCAGTGCTCACAGACCCCATCTGACCCTCTCTGCTCTCCCCCAGCCCTACACAAACCTGCCTGTTTGCCGGGTAAAGCTGGGCACAGGGTCTTGTTTATAAGCAGAAAAGGACAGCACAGACTGAGCCTGGTGGGTCCAGCAGAGCTGATGCTGGTGGTGTCCGTGGGCAGAGGAGCAGCTGGAGACACTTTAGGAGGCTCCTATCACACCTACTGACCCCTCAAGGACACAGCTCAGGAGTCTTGCTCATTTGTTCAATCATGACAGCCTTTTTTTTTCCACTTTTCCACTGAAATTCCCCAAGGGCAGGAAAGGGAAAAGGGAAACTCAGAAGAGTTCTTTATCTTTAATGTAATCGCTGCCCTGATCTTCCCTTTAGAATGTCCTCTTAGAAATATGCTGAAGGCATTTGGAGCTGTGAGCAGCCCTGACTCACACAGCACCTCTTGAAAGCAGAAAGACCCTCTCCTGCCAGGAGGTGCTTCTTCCCCCCATACCTTCTCTCTGTGCCTCCATGGGGAACTCCCCGGGCAGGCTGAGCACTGACTCTGTTTTTCTCTCTGCTGGAGAAACAGCAAGAGCCCTCCTGGCAGATCCCACAGGCTGTGGCTGTGTTGGCTTTAGGAGATCCCTCCAGGAACTGCACCTGCATTGTCCTGCACCCAGAGACTCACCTGGAGAAGGGCTGTGAAGATCTTTCTCCAAATGAAGCCTCCTCTTTCCTCCCACCCCACCCTGCCTTTCCCCTCTCTGTGCCTCCCTCCTCTCCCCTCGCTGCCTGCAGGCAGTGCCCTCAGCCCTGCTGGGCTTTGCAGAGGAGCTGCTCCTGCCCAGAGATGGCTCTTTGTAGCGCTGCCCACTTGCCACCAGCTCCCTCCGTGCCAGGAGCCCAGCCCAGCTCAGCAGCAGAGGAGCAGCCCAAGGCAGCCCTTTCTCTGCCCCCTCGGGGCTCCCTCCAGGTGTCCCTGGGGCTCCAGGGAACCTGCTGAGAAACAGCCTGAAGCCATCCCTGATGTTCCCTCTCTCAGCTGGCAGAGACACTCCTGTCCTGCTGTGTCATTGCTCCTTTTACAAAAATAACTGGACACAAGCGTCACTTCATGTTTGTCTTTTCATTAGAAGGGACACCAGGAACATGATATCATTTCTCCAAGCTGGGAGAATGTATTCCACTGAGTGAATTTAGGTCATTCATCCTGGATCTTCTGGCCCGGGACTAGAAAGACATTCAGCACTCTTCTGTCTCAGCCATGATTCTGTTCCAGGCAAAGCCTCTGCACACACTGGGTCTTGGACACTTGGTCCCAGGTTTCCTCATGACAGGGATGATCTTTCCTGGTGCCACAGCTGCAGCCCCAATGGGCAGCAATGCCCTCAGCCAGGGGCACAGGCAGGAGGAGATGGAACCGTTCTGTGGGAGACAGATCTGGGACATGGTCACACAGCTCAGGACGGATGGTCTCTAAGGACAGCATCCTCCAAGCTCAGCAAGGGTCCAGGCTGAGAATCAGTATCAACTTGAAAGGCCGGTCAAGGGCCCCATGATGAGTGTTTGCTGCTTCAGGAACAGTAAAATGACAATATTTGATGTCCATTTCAGAAATGGTCAGTGGATGAACAGGGAAGCTAAAGGCTGTCCCTCAGATCTTGTCCCCTCTGATTCCATTTCTGGATGTGTGAAGGAGAAGGGGACTGGGTTTCCCTTGGGTACATTGTGTCCCACCATCCTGCTATGACACAGCCCTTCTATAACCCAACACTTTTGACCTGATACTTCTCTGAACCGACTCCTCTATGACCAGAAGCTTATAAGAGCTGTACCTTCTATGACCCAGCCTTTCTGTGACCCGAGCCATTTATGACCTTACTCCTCTAATGACTCTTCAAGGATCTGATGCCTATATGACCCTTCTATGACTCTTTTATGACCTGAGTCTTCCATGCCCCGACTCTTCAGTGTCCCTTTTATGGGACCCCTCACACTTCAGTGACCCAACAGTTCTAGGACCCTACCCTTCTGTGATCCAGCTATTCTAGGAGCCTTCTATAATACAAGACTCCTATAATACGTGTCTTCTACGACTCAAGCATTCTATGACCAAACTCTTCTTTGACCCTTCTATGGCTTTCTATAACCTGACTTCTCTATGACTCTTCTATGACCTGACTCTGAGTCAACTCCTCTATGATGCAAATAATTTATGACCCAACTTTTCTATTACCCAACACTTCTATGGTCTGACTCTTCTAAGACATTTCTATGACCTGATCCTTCCTTTTCCTAACTAAACTCTCATGCTTCTATGACTCGACTCTTCCATGACCCAAATACTTCATGACCCTTCTATAACCCATCTCTTCTATTAACCAACTCTTCTACGAACAAACTCTTCTACCACTCCACTCTTCTATGACCCCTCTATGACCCGACTCTTCTAAAACTCGAGCCTTCTATTAATCAAGCCTTCTATGACCCAATTCTTCTATGTTCCTTCTATGACTTTCTAGGACCTGACTCCTCTAGGACCTGAATAATCTATGAGCCAACCAATTTGTGACCTGACTCTTCAATGACCCTTCTATGACCAAACTCTTCTGTCATCCAAATAAACGCTCATGCTTCTATGACTCAGTGCTTCTATTACCTGAAAATTCTATGACCTGAGATTTCTATCACCCGAAATTTCTATCAACCTCCTATGGCTGAAATCTTCTCTTACTCCTCTTTACCTGACACGTCTATAGTTCAACTCTTCTGTGACCCATCTCTTATAATACCAGGCCATTCCATAACTCAAGCCTTTCTATGACACAACACTTCATTCTATGACATGACTGTGGTCTGACTGTTCTATGATGCTACTTTCTATGACCTGACTCTTTAGGAACCTTCTGTGACCAGTTCCTTCCATGACCTGGCTGTTCTAGGAGTCTTCTATTGCCCAACCCTTCTCTAAACCAACCTTTTTGTGACCCTTCTATGACCAAACATTTCCAACACCCAGATAAACTCACACTTCAATGAATCAACTCTTCCACGGCCCCAATACTTGATGACCTGAATCATCTATAACCCGGTTCCACTATGAGAATACTATGATCCAACACTTCTACGAACCTTCTATGACTGCACTCTTCTGTTAATCCTCTATGACTCAACCCTTCTATCACCTGACTCTTCTCAAACACAAGTTTTCTGTCACTCTTCTATGACCTAACACTTTTATGACCCTGCCCATCTATGACCCAACTCTTCTACACCTCCATGGAGATATGTGAGAGCCTTGGCATCTCCCATAACTCTAAGGCCTGTATTTGGAATTACATGAAATAACTGCTCCCAACTTGATTCAGCCACATGAGAATGTTCATGACACCAATGTCATTGTGGCCCAAGCGAGATCTGCCTGCCCAGGGCTGGGGGTCAGGCCTTGGCCATTCTGCTTCATCCAGCAAACCCAGGCTTTTCTCAGCATCACAGCTGCCTGCACAGCACCTTTGCCTGCCTGCAATCATGGCCTCCAATTCTCAGCTCTAACGAGTCCCTGGGGAGGCTTTGTCAGGAACAATCTTCACTGAGACCAATTAAGACTTCAAGTTACTCTGAGTTCTGCTTTTGACTTCTTGAGATGTTTCTTCAGTCTCTTCTAAGGAGCTGAGATTCCAGCACTCATCAGCAAATCCACCCTGGGTCTCATTAAAATAGAGAAAGCCTTAACGAGCTCTTTCTCTGCCTGGAGATTTCTTCAGGTCTTCAAGCCTTGTACAGCTCCTTGGAGCCAATCTCAGTGTTGTCAAAGAGGAAGATTTTAAAGTGAACCTAAAAAAAAAATAATATTAGTTTATTTCTGTACTTTTCAGAATCATAGAATGGTTTGGGTTAGAAGGGACCTTAAGGCCCATCCAGTTCCAAACCCTTTGCTATGGGCAGGGACACCTCCCACTGGACCAGGCTGCCCCATCCAACCTGGCCTTGAACACTTCCAGGGAGGGGGCATCCACAGCTTCCCTGGGCAACCTGGGCCAGAGCCTCCCCACCTTCTTTGTGAAGAATTTCTTTCTAATGTCTAATCTGAATCTTATTACATCTAATTTAAAGCCATTCCCCCTTGTCCTATCCCTCCATGCCCTTGTAAAGAGACCCTCCCCAGCCTTCTTGGTGACCCCCTTCAGGTACTGGAAGGCTGCTATGAGGTCTCCCTGAAGCCTTCTCTTTTCAAGGCTGAGGAAGTTCCAAGAGAAAATGCAAATACCATCAGTTGTCATCTCCCTCAAGCAGACTGACACCCCACCTGTCTACCACTACCCGTCACCTTGAGCTATAAAAATCTCCACTTCTTCCTTCTCCTGCCACAGGTTTATGACGGACCATGTCATCTATGTTGTGGAATCTCCCTCTGATCAGCCGGGGTCAGCTGTCCTGGCCGTGTCCCCCTGACAACTTCTTGCCCACCCACAGCCACTCTCTGGGAGGGAGCAGAGGGAGCAACTCTTGACGCTGTGCAAAGGAGACAATCACTGCCCTCACTCTTCTGGCACCAGAATGATGCCACAGGACACAAAGAGTCTCACAGTTCAAAAGGAAAGTGGAGCAACTGGAGAGGATCTGGAGGAGGTCTGCCAGGATGGAGTTAGGGCCCCACAGCATGAGGTGTGAGGGCACACTTTGGTCTGTGGGGGGAGGTTCGGGGCAACCTGATAAGTGGGCCTCTACATCTTATGCTCATAGAAAAACTTAGGGAATAAGATTGCTCAGGTGACCTCTAGTCCAATTCCCAGCTCCAAGCAGGGCCATCTCTGAGGTCAGACCAGGCTGCTCAGTCCATGTCAGCATCCGCAGAGAGACTTTAGACATCAATGAGGCACCGAGGCGCTGATTAAAGAGAGTATTTGGGCATTTGACCAGCTCCATGAGCACAGCTGTCAGTTCTCCACAGCTCCTGTGATACCTGGGAACGTCCACCTTCTTGTCCAGAGGAGTGGCATCCTTCTGCCTCTCTCCTGGACCATCTCCAGCCCATGGCATGTTTTAGTCTGGAAAAAGAATTCATAGACAACCACTTGGGTTCTTTCAGCTTAATGCTAAAAAGAGGGGGGGTGGAGGCATCTCAGAGCTTCCAGGTTTCCATGGAAAATTTAAGAGCTCCATGAAAGGAAGAGAAGAGAACACTTTTGAACAAGCATTGCCTTTAGATCGTTTCATATGTGAGGGCTCTACTCCCCATTGTCTATCATTGACAGGTTGAAACCTCACCTGCTTATCCTTCTTCTCTTCCCAAAACCTGACCAAGTGATAGGAAGAAAGGAAGAAGAAATGTCCCAGGCCTCTGTCAATCAGCTGGGTCTGACACTCGGAGGGCACCAGTGTCATTCCATTATACAGATCAAAAGGATGAAGCTGGGAAGTGACTCTGCCAGTGTGACTCCACAAGGTCCACGGACAGGCCAGGCTGTGTCTGTGTCTGTGTCTGCAGAGCCGCACACCTACAGCTCAGATCAAACTGGGGCTGAAAGTCATGCCTGGTTTCAGTGTCTCCTGGGCCATGGACAAAGGGGTGGGTGGTGGCCCAGGAGTTGCCAGTCAACACTATGAAGACCCATGGATGCTCTCAGGGCCCTGACACGGGGTAGAGAGAAGGGAATGGACCACGCAGAGCCTTGACCACAAATACCGTGGAATCCCATGGAGGGGACCCATGCTGGAGGAGGGGAGACTGTGAGGAGGAAGGAACAGGAGAGATGTTCTTCACCCGCTCTTCTCCATCTTCCATGCTCCTCCTGGGGTTGGGGTGGGCAGAGAAACTGGGAGCAATGGAGGTATTTGAGTGTGGGAGAAAGTGTGAGGGAAATGGGTTTCAATATTTTGTCCTTGTTTGTCATAATCCAAAACTTTCTTAACTGGCAATAAATTAAACAGACCTTCAGCAACTCCACACATCAGTGCCAGTGACAGTCAATGGTCACTGAACCTCTTTTGCTTTCTCTTGACCCATGAGCTTTGCTGGTTCATTTTCTCCCTTTGTCCCATTGGTTCCAGGCAGGGAGGGAGCACCTCGGGAGCGTCCGGCTGCTGGACAAGGTGAACCCACCACAGGACACATCAGGGCTGCTGTGTCCAGGATGGGGCTCCCAGCACAAGGAAGACCCTGCCCAGCCTGGAGCGAGCCCTGACACTGCCCCATGAGTGGAGAGAAAACATGAACTACACAGAACCTTGACCACAAATGTGGTGGGATCCCATGGAGAGTAGCAACGCTGGAGCAGGGCAGAAGTGTGAGTAGGAAGGAACAACAGAGGTGTTCTTCACTGACTGTTAACCCCTTCCTCTCTACCCTCCATGTTCCTCCTGGGGTTGGGGTGGGAAGAGGAATTGGGAGCAATGGAGTCATTTGAGGCTGGGACAAACTGGGAGGGGAATGGGCTTGAATATTTTGTCTTTGTTTCTCATAACCCAAACCTTTCTTAACTGGCAATAAATCAAATTGACCTTTGGCAAGTCCACACGTCTTTGCCAGTGACAGTAAATGATCAGAGACTTCCTTTGCTTTCTCTTGGTCCATGAGCTCTTCTGGTTCACTCTCTCCCTCTGTCCCATTGGTTCTGGGCAGGGAGGGAGCAGCTGGGGGGGGTCCGGCTGCTGGACAAGGTGAACCCACCACAGGACACATCAGCGCTGCTGTGTCCAGGACGGGGCTCCCAGCACAAGGAAGACCCTGCCCAGCCTGGAGCGAGTCCTGCCCAGCCCAGAAGGATGGTTGGGGCTGGAGCACATTATGGACAAGGAGAGGCTGAGAGAGCTGGGCTTTGAGAAACCTTTCAGGGGGAAACACTGAGCAAGGCCCCAGGGCAGCTGGGGGATCCCAATCCATGGACGTTCTCAGTGTTCGATGAGACGAGGCCATGAGCCCCTGATGTGTTTGGAGCTGTGTGAGAAAGGGTTTGGCTGAGAGCCCAGCAGTGGCGAGAGCTGTGGGACTGGGGTGCAAGAAATGTCAGTAGGAAACGGGTTCCCTTTTTATTGATATCAGTGGTGGAGTTGGGTATCAGTGAGCAAAGGAGGAGGACAGAGGTTTCCTTGTAGCAAGAGCCCTGAAATGTGGGGGTACCCCAAAATCTCATCACAAGATCTTGCACTCCCCCTCAGCCCCACCTCAACTCTTGGGAGAGAGTTTTGGGGTCCCCAGGGGCACTGGGGAGCCTTGGGGATGGCTGAAGTGGGGGTTAGGAGGTCACCAGGGGGTCTGGGGGAGATTTGGGGGAGGCTATAGGGAGCTGGGGCTGGGGTTTGGGGTTCCTGTGGGGCTTGGCAAGGGGTATTGGGGGGCTGGGGTGGAGTTTTGGGGTGCCCAGAAGCTTTGGGGGAGCTGGGGTTGGATTTTGGGGTCCCCTGAGGGTTTTAGGTTCTTTTCCTTTTCGTTAATAATGTTGGTGGAATTGGGTATCACTGAGCAAAGGAGGAAGACAGAGGTAACCATGCAGTCCAAGTTGCTCCACAGGGCTGGGAGGTGCAGATGGACATGGACGTGGCCAGTTTGTGGAACTCATCTAGGATGATTTCCCTGGGGCAGCTTCCCCAGGGGGCCCAGAAGACAATTGCTGGTGGTGGTGGGCGATTTATGATTGGGCCGAATGCCAATATATCATTGTATATAAATCAGTATTAGTTTTAGTACTAGTCCTGAGGAGTTCAAGTCAAGGTTGGATGAGTCTATAAGCGCCCTGGTCCAGTGGGATATTTCCCTGCCCATTATTAAATCCATCATTTTATTTCAACCTTCAGGACACCTTTTCCTTTCCAGATTCCCCTTCCTCATTATGATGATGAAAGGTAAAGAACAATTTCCCATTGTTTGCTGCCTGCTGTCAGGGGCAGAACCGGGACACCTTGTGCCCCATCTCACACACAGGGTGTTCAGAGACAGACCCTCCCCGTGCTCACGCATCGGCTCTGCACAGCAGCAGTCACAGGGTCTCTGTTCTCCTGCTGCCACTCCCAGAGCTGTGGTTGGTCACCCTGCTCTGCACTCAGCTGAGATGCCCCACACCATCAGGAATGGACATGGAGACGTTGGTCCAAGGAAGCACATCCCAGTGCTGCACTCGGGCAGTTTCCAGGGGATGTTGTTCTCAAAGTGAAGTAACATTGAAGCACTCTCTGTCCCACAGGCCTTCACGGTAACCCCATGGACATCAGCCCTATCACAGAGGTGCCCATTGCCTGTCCCTGCCTGTGACCACAGCACGGCCACAGCGCAGGAGTGGGACCAAGCTCAGAGCACTCAGACCTTCCACCAGCACAAGGGCAGGGAAGGAGATCATGGAGGTGTAAAGAGAGCAGCTCTAGAAAGACCAAGCACTGGTGCTCCCTGGCAGTGCTGCTGTGCTAGAACTCTTCTCTCCTCCACCTCTGAAGGCATCCCTGTTAGTCAAAACTCTTGTAGGAAGGACCATGGACAAACGAGTAGCCGCAGGGGCCTTTATTTTCCTAAAGCACACAGAGAGCACGGCTCCTTGTTTACAGAGTCTCTGGGTCACACAAGACAGGGAGATACTGACTCAGAAGTGACAGGAATAATGACATTTCTTTTCAGAAAAGATTGTCACAATGAAGAAATCCTAAAAACCATACCACATGAGCTACTAAAGAAGGGTTGTTTCTACTGTGCATTTCATTGTGAGTGATAGGCAGAAAAAGATGGACCGATCACCGATGCTTAAAAAATCCACTCATCAGTTTCCACACTGCATCCTTGAGCTGCTGGTTCCTCAGGCTGTAGATGAGGGGGTTCAGTGCTGGAGGCACCACTGAGTACAGAACTGACACCACAAGGTCCAAGGGTGGAGAAGAGATGGAGGGGGGCTTCAGATTAGCAAACATGCCTGTGCTGAGAAACAGGGAGACCACGGCCAGGTGAGGGAGGCACGTGGAAAAGGCTTTGTGCCGTCCCTGCTCCGAGGGGATCCTCAGCACTGCCCTGAAGATCTGCACGTAGGAAACCACAATGAAAACAAAAAAAACAAAAAATAAACAGGCACTAACATCAAGAAGCCACATCTCCCTGAGGAAGGAGTGTGAGCAGGAGAGCTTGAGGATCTGAGGGATTTCACAGAAGAACTGTTCCACAGCATTGCCCTGGCAGAGGGGCAGGGAAAATGTATTGGCCGTGTGCAGCAGAGCATAGAGAAACCCAGCGCCCCAGGCAGCTGCTGCCATGTGGACACAAGCTCTGCTGCCCAGGAGGGTCCCGTAGTGCAGGGGTTTGCAGATGGCAACGTAGCGGTCATAGGACATGATGGTGAGAAGAAAATACTCTGCTCCAAGCAAGAAGATGAAGAGAAAGACTTGGGCAACACATCCTTGGTAGGAGATGGCCCTGGTGTTCCAGAGGAAGTTGGACATCGCTTTAGGGACAGTGGTGGAGATGGATCCCAGGTCAAGAACAGAGAGATTGAGGAGGAAGAAGTACATGGGGGTGTAGAAGTGGTAATCACAGACGATGGTGATGATGATGAGGCCGTTGCCCAGGAGGGCAGCCAGGTAGATGCCCAGGAAGAGCCAGAAGTGCAAGAGCTGCAGCTCCCGTGTGTCTGTGAATGCCAGGAGGAGGAACTGGGTGATGGAGCTGCTGTTGGACATCTGCTGCCTCTGGATAGGAACCACTGAAAAAGAAGAAAAGGACAGTGAAAATTTAGGGGAGCCATTCCTCACACTGCACAATTCCCATGTCTCTCTTCATTTATATGAGATCAAAATTCACCTCAACACCTGGAGCCCTGCTTGGTGCTGGCTGACGATGCAGCGAGGAGCACGGCGTCTGCCCACTGTCTGCGAGGAATCAGCCCTGCTCTGCATCAGTGGATCCATGTGTTGGCAGTCCTGGTGGTGGAATTTGTCTGATAAAACTGCTCCGAATGCCAAAGTATTCGTCAGCATCTGCACTTGCAGTGCTAAGAAACCACAATCACAAATGTGTTTGAGAGGAAGAGGATATTTTGTAGCACTCTCCCATCTCAGCTGGAGACTTTATTGGATTTTGAAACCTTCAGCATCTCTGCTGTACTCAGGGAGAACAGGAGGTTTCCTGTGAGGCGAGAGCATTGCCTGTGACTCAGTGCAGAGGGAGCTGCTCTGTCCCTCGCTCTTGGTCCCAGCTGCCCTGGGATTGCACCTTTCTGACATGGAGGGGAATCACTTTCCCACGTTTCCCTGAAAAGGCACCAGGCCAGGCTGATCCAGGGATCCACCTCACAGCACTCAATGTCTCACCATACTCTTGAGTTTTCAGCACCCACTTTCAGCCCAGGACAGACGCGGCTCATTTAACAAACCCAGCAGCATTTTCTCTCTTGCAGCATCTCTGCGCTTCTCCATGGGGTCTTCAGGTATCACAAAGATGCGATGGGACAGGTTTGCATTCTGGAGGGAATCTCACAGCTCGGAAGGACAACTCAAGGAGAGAAAAGTGACCTCAGGATGGCATTTGATTACAAGAGATTCAAGTCCTTCCCCAGTCCCAACTGACTGCATTGCCCACAGCCTCACAGCTCAAAGGAAAGCTGGGACAGGGATTCCCAAGAGACTCAACTGCAGGAAAGGAACCACCGGGTTATTGGGTGACTTTAATATGAACCCCCCATCCCCAGAGAGTCCAGCAGTGAGAACAAGAGAAAAACAGCAAGAACAGAGACAAGGGGAGAAACAGGGAGATACAGAGTGAGGGTCTGGCTGAGAGAGGCCAGGGCAGAGGCAGCGAGGCACGCACACCAAGCGATGGGGTGTGGGATCGGCCAGCTTTAGGAGATTCCCCCAGGAGCCTCACCTGCATTGTCCTACAGCCAGATACTAACCACGGTCAGGGCTGGGAGGATTTCTCCCTCAATGAAGTCTCAGCGTCCTCCCACCTCCATCTCTCTTTAACCTCTCTCCTGCTTCTCTTCTCCTCGCTGCCTGCAGGCAGTGCCCTCAGCCCTGCTGGGCTTTGCAGAGGAGCTGCTCCTGCCCAGAGATGGCTCTTTGTAGCGCTGCCCACTTGCCACCAGCTCCCTCCGTGCCAGGAGCCCAGCCCAGCTCAGCAGCAGAGGAGCAGCCCAAGGCAGCCCTTTCTCTGCCCCCTCGGGGCTCCCTCCAGGTGTCCCTGGGGCTCCAGGGGAGACACTTGGTTACCAGGATGTCTTTGGCACAATAATCACTGTGGGGGTTTTGTGCCATCATTAAACAGGACCCCAGGAAGGTGACAGGGAATGATCTCATTTCTCCAAGCTGTGAAAATGTGAAAGGAAAATGGATGCAAGTCCCATGTGGTCGCTGTCAGAAATGGTGGGGTTGGGGAGGTGAGGAGCGAGGCTCTCCTTGCAGGGTCAGACCCCAAGGGACTGCTTCTCCATGCTGTCCAGACCTCTTGAGGAGACACTTGGCATCAACACCAATTGGAGAAGCTTCTGTCACCTCTTCTCTAAGCTGAGAAGTAATGAAATATAAACTTTACATTAAAACATGTTTTTACTTGGTCTGCTTTTAAATCTTACTCTTTATCCACATTGGGAAATGACTGCAAGGAGCTCTGCAAGGCTTGAAGACCTGAAGAAAACTTCAGGAAGACAAAGAGCTCGTTAAGGCTTTCTGTATTTTAATGAGACCCAGGGTGGATTTGCTGATGAGTCCTTGAACCTCATCTTCTGAGAGGAGATTGAAGAAAGCTCTCAAGAAGTCAAAAGCAGAACTCAGAGTTCCTTGAAGTCTTAATTGGTCTCAGTGAGGATGGTTAGTGACAAAGCTTCCCCAGGGACTCGTTAGAGCCGAGAATTGGAGGCCATGATTGCAGGCAGGCAAAGGCACTGTGCAGGCAGCTGTGATGCTGAGAGAAGCCTGGGTTTGCTTGGTGAAGCAGAAAGGCCAAGGCCTGACCCCCAGCCCTGGGCAGGCAGACCCTCTCCCTCCCACAGGGCTCGGGGCTCTTCCTGGGGGCAGTGGGATGGGAGGGGATGCAATGCCAAGGGTAGGAAAACTGTGGAACACCTCCTGGCCTCCCCAAGCAGGGGCAAAGGAGTAATGAAGTCCAGAGCCTCAAGAGGAAGGCATTGGCTGTGAAGGGGACTGTGAGGTCACTTCTGCCTCTGGAGGGGACAGGACAGCAGCAGGAACATGGCTGGGAAAGAGGCTGTGAGGTCACTGATTTCTGAAGCAGCTGATAGCTCAGCCCTTGATTCACAGCTGGGATTTGTGCTTTGAAGCTCACATCTGGTAGTGTCTCTGACAGGCCAGCAGAAGGCACCTGACTGGCTTATTGACTATGAGATCCCATAGAAACGTTGGGTCATAGAATGGTGGGGTCATAGAAGACTTGGATCGTTAATGAACCGGGGCATAGAAGAGTCATGTCATAGCAGTTTCACAGGGGAACAAAGGAGGGTTGGATCCTAGGAGAGTCGGGCATTGAAAAATCATAAAACATTTGTGTCAGAGAGAGGTTGTAGAAGGGTCGGGTAATAGAGGAATTGGGTCTTAGAAGGGTCATAGATGAGTTGGGTTATACGAGGGTCGAGTTATAGAAGTGTCAGAGAGCAGTCAGTTCATAGAAGCTAGGATCGCAGAAGAGGGTGGTCACTGAATGGTCACAGAAGTGTCATGTCATAGAAGAGTCATAGAAGAGTTAGCTTGTAGTAGAATTGGGTCACAGGAGGTTCAGAGAAGAGTCATACAAGAGTGGGATCATAGAATTGACTGGTCATAGAGGAGCTTTGTCTTTGAATGGTAATGGAAGTGTTGGGTCGTGGAAAGGTCGGATCAGAGATGTGTAGGGTCATAAAAGAGTCATAGAAGATTTGGGTCATTGAAGGGTCATGTCACAGAGGGACTGAAGAAGACTCAGGGTATAGAATTGTTATAGAAGAGATCTGGGAATATCATGGAACAGATCCTCCTAGAAGCTCTGGTAAAGCACATGGAGGACAGGGAGGTGATTACTGGCAGCCAGAATGGCTTCACCAGGGGCAAGTCCTGTATGATCACCTTAGTGGCTTTCTATGGTGGGCTAACTGCAGCAGTGGACATGGGTAAACCAATGCATGTGATCTATCTGGACTTCTGTAAAGACTTTGACACGGTCCCCCGCAACATCCTTCTCTCTGAATTGGAGAGTTATGGATTCGATGGGTGGACAGTACGGTGGATAAGAAACTGCCTGGATGGTCATATTCAGAGAGTAGTGGTCAATGGCTCAAAGTCCAGATGGAGATCCGTGATGAGTTGTGTCCCTCAGGGCTCCATGCTGGGACCGGTGCTGTTCAATATCTTTATAAATGACATTAATAGTGAGATTGAGTGCACTCTCACCAAGCTGAGTGGTGTAGTTGCCACACCGGAAGGACAGGATGTCATCCAGAGGGACCTGGACAGACTGGAGAAGTGGGCCTCTGAGAACCTCATGAGGTTCAACAAAGCCAAGTGTAAGGTCCTGCACCTGGGTCGGGGCAATCCCCATTTTCAGTACACAATGGGGGATGATGTGATTGAGAGCAGCCCTGCAGAGAAGAACATGGGGGCGCTGGCTGATGAGAAGCTCGACATGAACCGTCAATGTGCACTTGTAGCCCAGAAGGCCAACTGTATCCTGGGCTGCATCCAAAGCAGCGTGGCCAGCAGGTGGAGGGAAGTGATTCTGCCCCTCTATTCCTCTCTTGTGAGACCTCATCTGGAGTAGTGTATCCGGTTCCGGAATCCTCAATGTAAGAAGGAGATGGAGCTGTTGGAACGGGTCCAGAGGAGGCTACAAAGATGATCAGAGGGCTGGAGAACCTCCCATACGAGGACAGGCTGAGAGAGTTGTGCTTGTTGAGCCTGGAGAAGAGAAGGCTCTGAGGAGATCTTATAGCGACCTTCCAGTACCTGAAGCGGGCCTACAGGAAAGCTGGAGAGGGGCTATTCGTAAAGGCTTGTGGTGATAGGATGAGGGGGAAGAGGTACCAACTGCAGAGGGGCAGATTTAGACATGACATTAGGAAGGATTGCTTCACCATGAGAGTGGTGAGACACTGGAACAGGTTGCCAAGGGAGGTTGTGGCTGCCCCATCCCTGGAGGTGTTCAAGACCAGGTTGGATGTGGCCTTGGGCAGTCTGATCCAGTGGGACATCCCTGCCCATGGCAGGGGTGTTGGAACTAGATGATCTTTGAAGTCCCTTACAATGCTAACTATTCAATGATTCTATGAGTCTAAGAGTTGGCTGATAGAGGGACAGGGTCAAAAATGTTGTGTCACAGAGGAGTAATAGAAAAACGAGGTCATTGAAGAGTAGTATCAAAAAACGTTACATAGAAGATTCATAAAACCAGTGGGTCGTACAAGAGTCAGGTCACAGAAGGATGATAGACTGGTCAGATCATAGAAATGTTGGATCAGAGAAGAGCTGGGTCATAGTACTGTTAGGTCATAGAATTGTCAGGTCACAGAACGGTCACAGAAGAGTCGAGTCATTAAAGAAGTGAGTCTTAGAAGAACAAGATCATAGAAGAGCTGGATCATAGAACAATAGCAGGGTCATAGAAGAGTTGGGTCAAAGAAGGGTCATAGAAAAGCTGAATTATAGAAGAACAGACTGACATAAGAGTGATAGAAGACTTGGGTCATACAAGAGTCAGGTCATAGTAGAGTCGTAGAAGAGTCAAGTAATTCAAGAGTTGGATCTTAGAAGAGTCAGGTCACAGGAGGATGACAGGAGAGTCAGGTCATAGACTATTCATGGAAGAGTTGGGTCATACAAGAGTCAGGACATAGAAGGGCCTGAACTTAGAAGGTTGGGCCATAAAAGTGACCTTGTGGGCTGCACAAATAGGGAACCAGGACTGGCAGCCACGCCAGCTTGGACATGCTCCCCTGGGGAAAGTGATGACCCTGGAGAAGAGCAAGGGAGCATTTCTGTGCCTGCAGAGAAGAATTCATGAGCAAGAGAAGCCTCTTCCTGTAGGCCCTCATGTGGGGCAGTCTGCTCTGCTGCTGAGTTCAGACTCTTGTCCTGGCCTGGGCAGAGGGGCTGGCACGGAGGGGGCACAGTCAGTCTGTGGTGGCATCTGCTGGGTTGAAACCAGGAGTCCTAGATTTCCACAGCTCTCCATGTCCTTGTTCTGGGTCAAGCCTCCAGCCCTGGGCTGTGAGGGAGGCTGAGACCCACCTCTGCCCCCCAGCAGCTGCAGTGCCCTTCAGAGGGGCTGTGGGGGAGAGCCCAGAGCTCTGCTGCACCCTGCGGTGGGCACTGCCGTGGGGCAGCCCAGACTGGGTGGCTCTGCGGAGCTGGAGAGAAAGCAGGGCTGTGGGGAGAGCTGGGAGGGGCTGGGCTGAGCTGGAAAGTGCCCGGGAGAGGACACCACCAATGCTGGCTGAGCTGTGTGACCATGCAGGGAGAGGACACGCTGCAGAGGGTGTGAGGGGCAGAGCCCAGCCCTGCAGGTGCAGGAGAGAGGAGGTCGGTCGGTGCCCTCTGTGGCAGGGACAGACTGGGAAGGTGCCCCAGGGCACTGGTCTCTCCCATCCCCAGTTCCAGCACTGGTCACTCCCACCAGCTGATGGGTGAGCTTTGCTCTCTGCCCATCTTCTCCCTCCTGCTGGACTCGGTGCCAGGTGAACAACAGCCCTGCCCGGCCTCTCTTCCTGCCCAGAGCTTGCAGAGCCCAGAGCAGGGCTGTGTGCAGAGCCCAGCATGGGACACGGCTGGGGACTGGATGGGACCTCATCGCACTCTGCAACTGCCTCAAGGGGGGCAGTGGAGGGGAAGGGGCTGATCTGAACTCTGGTGAACAGCAATGGGACACGAGGACATGGAATGAGGCTGTATCAGGGGAAGTTCCAATGGGACATCAGGAAAAGGTTCTTCATGGGGAGGGTGCTCGGTCACTGGAACAGGCTCCCCAGGATGTGGTCATGGCACCAAGCTTGACAGAGTTCAAGGAGCATCTTGACAATGATCTTAGTCATACGATTTCATTTGACACAGTTGTGTGAAGGTCAGAGAGTTGGACTCAGTGATCCTTGTAAGTCCCTTCCAACCCAAGATATTCTAGGAGCCTGTGATCTTAAAGCTCAAAAAATAGTCTCCACCTACTACCCATTCCCATGACATTTCTTCTTCCTGACAGTCAGTCTCCACCTTCCAAATTTCACTTTGTGACTCTTTACTCTCCCCTAACATCACGCGAGCTCTCCAGATCTTTCCACATGTGGTTTATATTGGTGTATTCCCTACCTGCACTTGCTTCTCTCTGCACTTGGGGCTTGATTGTCAACACCTTTCTTGTCCTTCAAGGGTCTGGAATTGGCTGCAGGATGTGTGCTACCCACATCCCAGCGTCAGGGGTAGCCTGAATTATAATTGTCCCCATCCTTGTTCCTGCTTTTCCTGAAGATGGGTGTGACATCTTCCTTTTCCAAGGACCCCTGAAAAGCTGCTCTGATTGCTCTGGCACCTTTGAGAGCACATTCAAGGGTCACAGGCAAGGGTGATGCAGCAGACAGGAACACTCACATTGAGCCTGTCCAAGGTATGTGAGATGAATCTCCCTGGGTCGGTGGGGTTTGTTCCTGGAGGCACACACAGAAACGCCAGAGTTCTGTCAGGAGTCCATGTCTCAGCTGGCCTCGTGGACTCTCATTCACCCAAAGATGTTCACCAAGTTTTTCCCTTTTTACACACAAAGGCAAGAGTCACAGGGTTTCTCTGGACTCCCAGAGACTCAGATGCACTCAGACCTGTGGTGTATCCCACCACTCTGTACTTGTCTGAGATGTCTCATGTCATGAGGAATGGACACAGGGACCTCAGTTCAAGAAAGCACATCCCAGTCCTGCATTAAGGCACTTACTCTTGGATGTTGACTTTACTCTTGGGATGTTGACCTCAACACAATGTGACCTTGAGAAACTTTCTGTCCCTCAAACCTTAATCACACCCACACTGTTTGTCTTTACACTGGTGTTTTCATCAGTGGCTCAGGTTCTTGGACATGCCCTTGAGGGAAACCTTGAAAGAAGCCCTAAGCCTTCAGGCTCTGCCCTGAGGAGATCCCCTTGCTCTATGGAAAGGCTGTTGTGGAGGCAGCTCTGTCCCACAAGTGCCCACTGCCTGTCCCTGCCTGCGGGCACAGCACTGCCACGCAGCACCGCTGTGACCAAGCTCAGAGCCCTCAGGCCTTCCAGCAAGGCAAGGGATGAGGAGGAGAGTGTGGAAGTGGAGAGTCTGTAGCTTCAGAAGGAGGGTTTTGGGTTCTACAAGTGGTGCTTTGAAACAGAAACTGAGGCTTTGAGCCCTGACATCAGGATTTGTGCCCTGAAACGATGCTTTGGTAGCAAACAGGAAGGCTTTGCACCCTGAAAATGGGACTTCAGAGGCTCAAAATGAGGATTTTGTACCCTCTCAGTTGTGGACTTGATTTTAAAATGAGACTTAGTCCCCTGGAAAAAGGCTTTGGGAGCTAAAAATGGGGGTTCTGGCGCAAGAAGTGGGTTTCTGGCCCCAAAATGGGTCTAGGGGCACTGGCAGGAGGTGCTGGGGTGGCACCCCACTGCAGGGCCTCTGGCCCCTCAGTCACACAAGCTGAAAAAGCCTCTGGGCTCCCCCAGCCCCAGCCCAGCTTTTTGCACAGAACATCCCGAAGTGTCAAATCTGCTCGGTTTGAACCCTCAGGGGTGGAGAATCCCCCACTGCCCCTGAGCCTCTGCCAGGGCTTCACCGTGCTCACACAAAGGCATTTTCCCTCGTATCCACCCAAGAAGGCTTCCATACCTCTGCACAAGAAGGTGGACATTCCCAGGTGTCACAGGAGCCATGTCCGATTGATAGCTGTGTTCATGGAGCCGGTCAAATGCCAAAATCCTTTCCTTTAATTGTGGCCTCGGTGCCTTGTTGATGTCTAAACTCTCTGTGGATGCTGACATGGACTGAGCAGTCTGGTTCTGACCTCAGAGCTGGCCCTGCTTGGAGCTGGGCTTCGGATGAGAGGTCACCTGAGCTCTCTTATTCCCTAAATTCTTCTAGGAGCAGAAGATGTAGAGACTCACTTAGCAGGTTGCCCCGAGCCTCCCCAGGAGGCCAAAATGTTCCCTCGCACCTCATGCTGTGGGCCCATAACTCCATCCTGGCAGATGTCCTCCAGATCCTCTACAGTTTCAGTTTCCTTTTGAAATGGAAGACTCTTTGGGTCCTGTGGCATTGTCCTGGTGCCAGAAGAGTGAGGGCAGTGATTGTCTCCTTTGCACAGCATCAGGAGTTGCTCACTCTGCTCCCTCCAAGGGAGTGCCTGGGGATGGGCAAGAAGTTGTCAGAGGGACACAGCCAGGAGAGCTGACCCCGACTGACCAGAGGGAGATCCCATAACATAGATGTCACGCTCAGTGATAAAAGAGTTTGGCAGGTGAAGAAACAAGTGGAGATTTTATCATCCAAGATACAAAGTGGTGGTAGACTGGTGGGGTGTCAGTGTGCTTTAGGGAGGTGACAACTGATGGCATTTGCATTAGTAGTGGTCTTGGATTATGTTGGTTTTTATCTTTTATTTTCAGCTATTGAACTCTTTGTAGCTCAGCCCACAAGTCAAAAACACTTCCATGGAGCATCATGGGCAGAGACCTGTCTGGCTGAGGAATGTCCTGAGGAGAGGGACCTGGGCAACAGGACGCTTGCTTGTCCTCACTCACAAGAGACCTCCGCCAATCTCAAGCCCTTTCAAAAGAGATTTTCCAAAGAAATATTGAAATTCTCTCGGAACTTTCTCAACCTGGAGAAGAGAAGGCTGCAGGGAGACTGTAGACCAGCCTTCCAGTAGCTGAAGGGGGTCATCAAGAACGGTCGGAAGAGACTCTTTCCAAGGACATGGAGTGATGGAACAAGGGGGAATGGCTTTAAGTTTGAGAGGGGAAGATTTAGATTAGACATTAGGAAGAAATTGTTCACAAAGAAGTTGATGAGGCAGTGTTCCAGGTTGTCCAAGTAAACTGTGGATGCCCCCTCCATGGAGATGTTCAAGGTCGGGTTGGATGGGGCCTTGAGGAGCCTGGTCCAGTGGGAGGTGTCCCTGCCTATGGCAGGGGTTGGAACTGGATGGGCTTTAAGGTCCCTTCCAACTCAAACCATTCTATGATTCTGTAAAGTATTGAAATGTAAACTTTAACTAAAATTCATTTTTCTAAGATTCCCTTTGAAATCTTCCTCTTTAACCACATGGGAAATGACTCCAAGGAGATGTACAAGGCTTGAAGACCTGGAGAAATCTCCAGGAAGACAAAGAGCTCGTTAAGGCTTTCTGTATTTTAATGAGACCCAGGGTGGATTTGCTGATGAGTCCTTGAACATCAGCTGCTGAGAGGAGGTTCAAGAAAGCTCTCAAGAAGTCAAAAGCAGAACTCAGAGTTCCTTGAAGTCTTAATTGGTCTCAGTGAGGATGGTTAGTGACAAAGATTCCCCAGGGACTCGTTAGAGCCGAGAATTGGAGGCCATGATTGCAGGCAGGCAAAGGCACTGTGCAGGCAGCTGTGATGCTGAGAGAAGCCTGGGTTTGCTTGGTGAAGCAGAAAGGCCAAGGCCTGACCCCCAGGCCCTGGGCAGGCAGATCTGGCTTTGACTGCAATGACGCTGGTGTCAAGAATATTCTTACACATCTGAGATAAATTGACAGCAGTTATTCCATGTCATTCCAAACACAAACCTGTAGAGTTACGGGAAATGCCAAGGCTCTCACAGAGCTCCATGGGATTACAAGAAGTTTGAGAATTTAGTTGATTTTTGGAAGGGTTTAGTCAGGGGTTGGTCATAGAAGGGTCAGGTCATAGATGAGGCCTTGAAGAGTGAAGTCATAGAAGAGCCAGAGAAGAATGAGGTCATGAAGGGTCATAGAAGAGCTGGGACGTGGTGTTATAAAAGAGTCAGACCATAGAAATGTCTGGTAACAGCCATGTCTGGTTATAGAAAGGTTGGTTCTAGAAGGGTTTTGAATATTAGGATCAGAGAACAGTTGGAATTTTCCATATAAGTTGGAATTTTCCATATAAAGTTGGAACTTTATATGGAAAGTCATATAAAATTTAGAGAAGTGTTGGGTGATAGAGGTCTTGGTTCACAGAAGGCTCAGGTGTTTGAAGAGCTGGGTCATAGAGGAGTCATAGAAGAGTGGGGTGATGGAAGAGCTGAGTCATAGAAGAGTTAGTTTTGGAAGGTACATAGAAGTGTTGGGTCATAGGAGGCTGATATTCTGAGTTGCGACACAGAAAGGTCATGTCGCAGCAGTATCAGGTCATAGACCGTTCGAGTCATAGCAGAGTCACGTCATAGAAGTATCGGGTCATGGAAGACACAGCTCATATAAGAGTCAGGTCAGAGAAGACTCACAGAAAAGTGAGATTATTGAGGGTCAGGTCATAGAAGGGTCATTTAATGGCAGGGTTGGTTAATAGAATATTTAGGTCATGGCAGAGTCGAGTCCCAGAAGAGTCGGGTCATAGTAGATTCTGCTCATAGATGTTTTTGATCATCTAAGTGTTGCAGCATTGATGATTCATGTCAGAGAAGTCTTGGGTCACAGAAAGTTGCATAATAGAAGACTCAGACAAGAGTCAGGTCATAGAAGGGTTGGGTCATAGAAGGCTGGAGTCATAGAATGGCCTGGACATAGAAGGGGTGGGTCAGAGAAGGTTCAGGTCATAGAGGAGTAACAGAGTTCAGTCACATAAAGGTCATTGGGTCATAGAACAGTTGGGTCATAACTTATGCTGGTCATAGAGGAGTCAGGTCACAGAAGTCAGATCACAGAAAGTCATGAAAGAGTCAGAGAAGAATTGGGTCATAGAAGACTTTTTTAAGAAGTGTCGGGTCATAGAAAAATAAAGATCGTAGATGATTTGAGTAACGGAGAATTCATAGAAGAGTTAGGTGATGGCTGAGACCAATGGCATGAGGTTCAACAAGGCCAAATGTCGGGTCCTGCACTTGGGGCACAACAACCCTATGCAGTGCTATAGACTGGGGAAGAGTGGCTGGAGAGCTGCACGGAGGAGAAGGACCTGGGGGTAATGGTTGACAGCCGACTGAACATGAGCCAGCAGTGTGCCCAGGTGGCCAAGGAGGCCAATGGCATCTTGGCTTGGATCAGAAACGGTGTGACCAGCAGGTCCAGGGAGGTTATTCTCCCTCTGTACTCGGCACTGGTGAGACCGCACTTTGAGTACTGTGTTCAGTTCTGGGCCCCTCACCACAAGAAGGATGTTGAGGCTCTGGAGCGTGTCCAGAGAAGAGCAACGAAGCTGGTGAGGGGACTGGAGAACAAGTCTTACGAGGAGCGTCTGAGAGAGCTGGGATTGTTTAGCCTGGAGAAGAGGAGGCTGAGGGGAGACCTCTCTACAACTACCTGAAAGGAGGTTGTGGAGAGGAGGGAGGTGGCCTCTTCTCTCAAGTGACTGAGGACAGGACAAGGGGGAATGGCCTGAAGCTCCGCCAGGGGAGGTTCAGGCTGGATATCAGAAAAAAATTCTTCATGGAAAGAGTTATCGGGCACTGGAAGAGGCTGCTCAGGGAGGTGGTCGAGTTGCCTTCCCTGGAAGTGTTTAAAGAAAGGGGGGATGAAGTGCTTAGGGACATAGTTTAAGGGAGTGTTAGGAATGGTTGGACTTGATGAACCAGTGGGTCCTTTCCAAGCTGGTGATTCTATGATTCTATGATTCTATGATTCTATGATTCTATGATCCAACACAGCAGTTGAGCTCTTGGTTCCAGAATTACAACTACTCCTTCACATTTCCTATCGCTTCTTTGGTGATTTTGCCCCATGGCTGCAGCTTCCCTACAGTGCACGAGTGCTGATGCACAACTCGTCACCCCTGGGGAGTGTGGACCAGCCCAAGGCTTTGTCTTTCTAGGAACACCCAGGGAGGACAGAGAGGTATCAGTAAAGAAAGGAAGATGCTCAGGGGAGAGCAAGGTGCAGTGACAGGGTGGATGTCTACAGCCGACAGGCAGAGGTGTGGGACATCATTGCCTGCGGTGGAGATGGTCAAGGGTTCAAACAAGGCTCAAAAGCCCCAACAGAACCAAAGTCTTCTTTTCCTTGTCTATGGCTGTTGTCTCTGACACTGATGCCAAAGAGGAAACACCTCAGCCTTACAGTCCCAGGGTCTCATGGCCTCCTCATTCCCACCCAGGAGCCTGGGAGGTGTTTTTCCACAGTCCTGCCTTTGGCATTGCCCATCCCTACATCCCACTGCCCAGGAAGAGCCCTGAGGAATGAGTGAGGAACAGGATCTCCCTTTAAGGCTCTAGGGTTCAAGGCTTTGCCACTTGGTTAAGAGGGTCATGGCTTGGCCTTTCAATTCATGAAACACATCCAGATTGACTCAGCGTCAGAGCCACCATTACCTTTGTTTTCCCAACCTTTCATCACTGCCTCCACTTTTCTGCTCTAACGGGGCCCTGGAGATGCTTTCTCAGCAGTGCCCTCCGTGGGACCCATTAACACTACAAGAAACTTTGGAGCTTGAATTTGAGTTTTACTTCTTGAGAAGTTTGTTCAACTTCCTCTAAGAGGATGAGGTTCATGGACTCGGCATCAAACCCACCAGAGGGATCGTTAAATGCCCTGGGCTGCTCCTCTGCTGCTGAGCTGGGCTGGGCTCTTGGCACTGAGGGAGCTCATGCTCTGCCCAAGAACTCCACAAAGCCCAGCAGGGAGAAGAGAACTTCCATGGTTTCTAAGAGAGATGAGCAAGGCAGAGAGAGCTTAAAGACGGTCAGGAGTGGGAGGATGATTGAGAGCTGACTGGAGGAGCAACCTCTGCAGTCCTAGACACGGTGAGTCTGGGTGCAGGGCAATGCAGCTGTGGATCCTGGTGGCATCTCCTAAGCTTGCAGAGCCCTCAGCTCATGGGATCTGTGAGGAGGGGGCTCTTGTGAGGCACTTTGGAAGGGCTGTGAAGCCAGGGGTGCCCTGGGCTGTCGTTCAGAGCAGGTTCCCTGCACTCCAGGCTCTGGGTGGTGGGAACGGGGACTCTGCCGCCTGCCAGGGTCAGTGCTCAGCCTGCCCGGGGAGCTGCCCATGGACCTGTGGGAGAAGCTGTGGGGGAAGGAGTGACCCCCAGCAGGGCAGAACAGGGTCCTTCTGCTGTTGAGAGGGTGCTGTGTGTGTCAGGGCTTCTCAAAGATCCAGGTGCAAAGGGTGCTTTTGAAGAATGGCATCAAGGCAGCATTCACCTGGAAGGGATGGAGTCTGTGCTTTCAGGTTTCCACTCCTGCTTGGCTGGGGGGGCAGTGGGAGGTGGGAATTTATTTCTCCCTTCTTGAAAGACACTGGGACTCCAGTTCCCGTTAGGATTTTTCTGAGCTGCTCCTCAGCCCCTGCACACCCAGAGGTGCCCCTGAGCAGTGCCCCACTGCCAGGAGGGCTCTGCAGGGCAGAGCTGAGCACACAGGGGGGTGGGGTGGGCTCTGTGAGCACAGACAGGAGGAGATCCTGGGACAGACAAACAGCTCTCAGCAGGGACAAGCTCCAGGCAGAAGAGGAGTGGGCAGGGATGGAGAAGGATCTGCTCCCATTAGCACCATGGGAAGGGGGATTCAGGCTCCTGCCTGCCATCCCCTGCAGAGCAGGCACCTGCCATGGAGCAAACCCAGGCTCTCCTCTCCTGCCTCTTCTCTTCAGGCCGGGTGGTCAGTCACCTTCCCAGCAGCCTCACCCCTTCAAAGGAGAAATTACCACCCCACCCTAACTGTCTGTCTCTGTGCTGGCTCCATCGGCAGCAGCGCTGTGCATGTCTCCCTCTTTCCTCTCCTGCTTTGCTTCAGGTTCTTATCACTGGACCTTCTGGGATGGGGTTTGGGTTAAGCTGCAGTTCAGAGAGCTGTCCTGTGGGTTCTGCCATGCAGGGAGTAAAGGGTCCAATCCCTCTCCTAATTGACAGGTTCAGGGCAATGCAAACGAGCAGATTCTCCTTTCAGGACACCCCAGATTTAGGACATTTGACTCGTTCCCTGGTGAATCCTGCTGGGCTGCAGGCTGCCCTCCGGAAGGGCACAGCTCTCCCATGGTATCTCTGTGTTATCCAGCAGTCCCATGGAGAAGAGACTCAGCCCTAAAGCCATGGAAGTGCTGCTCATCGTCTGCATGGAGGCAGCAGCAATGAGCCCTCTGTGTCCCTGGCTGGGAGGGGAGAGCTGAGATCCCCCTCAGGTAGGAAGCATGAGGGTATTTGGAGATCTGCACTGGGAAACCGGATTCCTCTGCTCCCAGCAGTGCGGTTTCTTTTGGGGGGAGCACTCGAGTGCAAAAGCCCTCCAGCACAGGGCAGCTGAGACCAGGGCTGATGGACAGACCGTCTGTGCTCACTCTGAATGAAGGGAGAGCCCATTTGCTGTCAGGACTCAGGAGACTTCACCTGGAGTGTAGCAGAAAGGCCAGGAGTTTCTGCATCAAAACCATCCTGAGCTGTGTTGGGGCAACCAGAACAGAAGACACAGAGCAAAATCCCCTCAGCTCTGCTCTGCAGTTGGGTAGATGGGGAGGGACAATGCTGGAAAGCTGTTTGATATCAGGAGTGGACTCATCCTTAGATTACTCTGTGTTCCATTCCCCTGTTGCTGTAGGGCAGCACTGACTCCTGCAGAGGCCACATCACAGCCTTCTGCTCCCTGGGGCAACCTCAGAGAGGAGCAGTGAGAGCTTGTGAAAGGGACCTGCCAAAGGTCCTCCTTAAGAGAAGAGGCACGTTGGGGGTGGTCCTATGAGAAATAGCTTTGATTTTCACCAGAGAAGTGTCCCCTAATTTGTCTATGTCCTTTTAATCTTGGAAAGTGCCCCATGTCCAGAGGCAGCAGATGTCCAACAGCAGCTCCATCACCCAGTTCCTCCTCCTGGCATTCGCAGACACACGGGAGCTGCAGCTCTTGCACTTCTGGCTCTTCCTGGGCATCTACCTGGCTGCCCTCCTGGGCAACGGCCTCATCATCACCACCATCGCCTGTGACCACCACCTCCACACCCCCATGTACTTCTTCCTCCTCAACCTCTCTGTTCTTGACCTGGGATCCATCTCCACCACTGTACCAAAATCCATGGCCAATTCCCTCTGGGATAACAGGACCATCTCCCACTCAGGATGTGTTTCTCAAGTCTTTCTGCTTGTCTTTTTCATTTCAGCAGAGTATTTTCTCCTCACCATCATGTCCTATGACCGCTACGTTGCCATCTGCAAACCCCTGCACTACGGGACCCTCCTGGGCAGCAGAGCTTGTGTCCACATGGCAGCAGCTGCCTGGGGCGCTGGGTTTCTCTATGCTCTGCTGCACACGGCCAATACATTTTCCCTGCCCCTCTGCCAGGGCAATGCTGTGGAACAGTTCTTCTGTGAAATCCCTCAGATCCTCAAGCTCTCCTGCTCACACTCGGACATCAGGGAGGTTGGGCTTCTTGATGTTAATGCCTTTTTAGGTTTCAACTGTTTTGTTTTCATTGTGGTGTCCTATGTGCAGATCTTCAGGGTCATTTTGAGGATCCCCTCGGAGCAGGGACGGCACAAAGCCTTTTCCACGTGCCTCCCTCACCTGGCCGTGGTCTCCCTGTTTATCAGCACTGCAGCGTTTGCCTACCTGAAGCCCCCCTCCATCTCCTCTCCACCCTTGGACCTTGTGGTGTCAGTTCTGTACTCAGTGGTGCCTCCAGCATTGAATCCCCTCATCTACAGCTTGAGGAACCAGCAGCTCAAGGATGCAGTGTGGAAACTGATAACTGGATGGTTCTCTGAAGCAATGAACTGCTTATCTCCTTCTGCATAACAGTTGTCCTGCAACTTGCAGCAGGCTCATTCTGGCTTCTGTATTTGTTGTTGTTGTTGTTGCTGGTTTATCAATTGGGATAATCTTCTAATCCTGTCTGTAATTCATTGCCTTCTTCTCTTTAATTTTCTTACTGATTGTCTGTGTAAATGAGGAGCTGTGCTCTCTGTGTGTTTCAGCAAAATAAAGGGATATTCAATGACTTTTCTTTCCTGAGCTCTTTCTCTCAAGGCCTTTTTGGAGCTGCAGGGAGTAGCCCCTCAAAACCACCATTCCCACCACTGCCCTCTCACTCCAAATTGGAGATATTCTTTCTCCCTCCCTGGAAGGACATGGAATGAGGAGGTCAGAGTGAAAGTTCACATTGTTCAGATGAGATGTGAGCATATACATCATGTATGTGAGATGAGATGAACCCAAGAGAACACAAACAGCCCTTCCTTGGGTTCCATGAAGGTGTGTCGGACAGAAAGTTTCTCAAGGTCACATCATGTTGAGGTCAACATCCCAAGAGTAAGTATCTGAATGCAGGACTGGGATGTGCTTTCTTGAACTGAGATCCCTGTGTCCATTCCTCATGTCATGAGACATCTCAGACAAGTACAGAGTGGTGGGATACACCACAGGTCTGAGTGCATCTCATTCTCTGGGAGTCCAGAGAAACCCTGTGACTCTTGCTTTTGTGTGTAAAAGGGGAAAACTTCATGAACATCTCTGGGTGCACGAGGAGTCCACGAGGCCAGCTCAGATGTGGACTCCTGACAGAACCCTGGCATTTCTGTGTGTGCCTCCAGGAACAAACCCCACCGTCCCAGGGAGATTCATCTCACCTGCCCTGGACAGGCTCAGTGTGAATGTTTCTGTCTGCAGCATCACCCTTGCCTGTGACCCTTGAATGTGCTCTCAAAGGTGCCAGAGCAATCAGAGCAGCTCTGAGGTCCTTGGAAAAGGCAGATGTCACACCCATCTTCAGGAAAAGCAGGAACAGGGAGTGGGAGAATTGTAATTGGACACGGGTGGCATACGTCCCACAGCTATTTGCAGGCCCTTGAAGGACAAGAAAGGTGTTGACAATCAAGCCCCAAATGCAGAGAGAAGCAAATGCAGGTAGGGAATATACATTGTAGAAACCAAGGAGAACCTTTTCCTCATGTCCAGTTGGAACTTCCCCTGATGCAGTCTCATTCCATTTCTTTGTGTCCCATTGCTGGTCACCAGAGAGTGCAGATCAGCCCATTCCCCCCCACTGCCCTCCTTGATGCAGTTGCAGAGTGCGATGAGGTCCCAGCCAGTCCCCAGCCGTGTCCCATGCTGGGCTCTGCACACAGCCCTGCTCTGGGCTCTGGCAAGCTCTGGGCAGGAAGAGAGGCCGGGCAGGGCTGTTGTTCACCTGGCACTGAGTCCAACAGGAGGGAGAAGATGGGCAGTGAGCAAAGCTCACCCATCAGCTGTTGGGAGTGTCCAGTGCTGGAACTGGGGATGGGAGAGACCAGTGCCCTGGGGCCCCTTCCCAGTCTGTCCCTACCACCAAGGGCACCGACCGGCCTCCTCTCTCCTGCACCTGCAGGGCTGGGCTCTGCCCCTCACACCCTCTGCAGCGTGTCCTCCCCCTGCATGGTCACACAGCTCAGCCACCGTTGGTGGTGTCCTCTCCCGGGCATTTCCTGATTCCCTCCCTGTGCAGCCCACAAGGCCACTATTATGACCCAGTCTTCTAAGTTCAGGCCCTTCTATGTCCTGGCTCGTGCATGACCCAACTCTTCCATGAATATTCTGTGACTTGACTCCCCTATCCTTCTGCTGTGTCCCGATTCTTCTAAGAACCAGCTCTTGAATTAGTTGTCTCTTCTATAACTCTACTATGACCTGACCCTTGTGTGACCCTATTCTTGCATCACTCTTCTTGAGCCTGCTCTTCTATGACCCTACTATTTTTCTATGACCCTACTCTTCCATGATCCTGTTCTTCTATGACACACTTTAGTGACTCGAATCTTCTGTGACCATTCTGTCACCTGATATTTTTGTCACCTAAATTTCTATGACGGAGCTCTTCTCTGGTCCAACACTTCTATGATCTGACCATTCTTTCGTCCTTCTGTGACCTGACCCTGTATGACCCAACACCTTTATGACCCTTGTATGACCTGTTTTCTATGACACTAGTCTTTGATGACCTAATTTTTCAATTACTCCTCTATGATACAACACCTTTGACCCTGCCCTTCTATCAGCCAACACTTCTATAACAATTCTATACCGAGTCTTCTTCAGTCCCTTTGTGATGCGGCTCTTCAATGACCCAACTCTTCTATGACTCTTCTATGACCCCTACACATCTGTGACATGACCCTTTGAAGATCCAACTCTTCTGTTACACTTCAATGGTGCAGCTCCTCTGCGACACGACTCTACTATGACCTCACTCTTGTGGGAGTCTTCTCTGACCCTTCTGTGACCTGACTACTATGACCTAACTCTTCTGTGACTCTTCTACGACCTGACACTTTTGTGACCATTCAGTGACCACCCCTTACTGTGACCGGAACCTTCTATGACCTGATTGCTCTCGGACTCTTCTATAACCTGACCCTCGTATGACACAACACAACTATGACCCTTCTAAGACCCAATTCCTCTATTATTCGACTCTCCTGCAACTTTTCTCTGCCCCAAATCTTCTATGACTTTTCTATGCCCCAACTCTCCTAGGATCCGTCTCTCCTACAATCCTTCTATGAAACTGCTATTATATGATTCTTATACGCCCCAGGTCTTTAGCAACACAATTCTTCTAAGACCCCACCACTCCCACGCACCCTTCAATGGGATCTCATAGTCGATGAGCCAGCCAGGTGCCTTCTGCTGGCCTGTCATAGCCACCACCTTATGTGAGCTTAAAAGCACAAATCCCAGCCATGAGTCAAGGTCTGACCTATCAGCTGTTTCAGAAAGTGGTGACCTCACAGTGTATTTCCAGGCCTGTTCCTGCTGTTGGCCTGTCCCCTCCAGAGGCAGAAGCGATCTCACAGTCCCCTTCACAGCCAGTGCCTTCCTACTGGATTATGGGTACTTGAGACACACTTCAACACGTGATACCTTGTCCACCCAAGGGAATGGCAGGAAGATGCACCAGGAGAGGGTTAGGCTGGATATCAGGAGAAGGGCTCTTCAAACTCAAGACATTCTATCATTCTTTATTTTTCCTACAAAGAAACCCAAACCTCTGTCCAAACAGCCTCAATCATTGCCTGAGACAACACACGTGTCAAATAAAAGCAGTTGAGGAAAAGGATTGCTGGTGTCATTTCATCATAAATTGATACCATTGATTTTAGGAAACTTGTAGGACTTGTGAAAGGGACCTAACAGTCCCCATCCCATTTTCCTTTCCTACTCTTTCTCCTTGGCCTTGGCTGAACTAAAGGAGTAGTCTGGCATCTGGGCTGTTCCTCAGCAGCCCAGTCCATCAGCTTGGTTGTGCCAGGGGAACAGAAAGAGCTTTTCTCTTTGAGGGTCCTGTGATGCTTGAATGTGCTCTCAAAGGTGCCAGAGCAATCCAGGCAGTTCTGGGGTCCTTGAAAAAGGCAGATGTCACACCCATCTTCAGGAAAATCAAGAACCAGGACTGAGAATTACAGGCAGTTCAGCCTACCTCAACCCTGGGAAGTGGGTGGCACACATTCTGCAGCCATTTCCATACTCCTGAAGGACAAGAAAAGTGTTGCTGATACAATATGGGCAGGAAAAGAAGGGCATGTAGTGCACATGGGCGTTTGAATTGGCTTAGACATGGTCTCCTGTGGTATCATTACAGCCAGAGTGGGGCAGCCCTGAGGGGAAGGACTTGGGGTTCACAGTGATGAGAAGCTCGAAATGAGCCAGCAATGTGCGCTCACAGCCTGAAGACCAACCGTGTCCTGGGCTGCATCCAAAGCAGCGTGGCCAGCAGGGCGAGGGAGGGCATTCTGCCCCTCTATTCCTCTCTTGGGAGACCTCATCTGGAGTATTGTGTCCAGGTCTGGTATCCTCAACAGAAGGAGATGGAGCTGTTGGAATGGATCCGGAGGAGGCTACAAGGATGATCCGAAGGCTGAAGCACCTCCCATGCAAGGACAGGCTGAGAGAGTTGGGCCTTTTCAGCCTGGAGAAGAGAAGGCTCACAGGAGAGCTTATAGCAACCTTCCAGTACCTGGAGGGGGTACAAGAAAGGTGGGGAGGGGCTGTTTCCAAAGGCTGGTAGTGATAGTATGAGGGGCAATGGGTGTAAACAGGAGAGGGGCAGATTTAGATTAGACGTAAGGAGGAATTTCTTCACTATGAGAGTGGTGAGACACTGGCACAGATTGCCCAGGGAATCTGTGGCTGCCCCATACCTGGAGGTGTTCAAGGCCCGGTTGGATGAGCCTTGGGCAGCCTGATCCAGTGGGAGGTGTCCCTGCTTGTGGCAGGGGGTTGGAACTGGGTGATCTTTGATGTCCCTTCCAACCCAAAAGGCTCTATGATTCTATGAAGCAGCAGCACATCTCTGCCCCATGATGGTGCTCCAGAACTTCCCCCACATGGACATTGCCCAGGGACCTGCGTGCCAGTCTCATGATGGTGGATGGCCCTGATTTTCCTGGCTAATCCGTTTTAGCTGCCCTGGGCTTGGAAAGGGCGGTACCTGCCTTGGGGCAGCGAGGTGCCTGGAAGGCCAGCAGTGTGGGCCAGGCATCGCGTGCTCAGTGCACGTCAGGGGGATGCTGCTGCCCACAGGCCCACACGGACCAGCAGCACCCACCGGCCCCGACCTGGAGCTGGGGAGCAAAGAACAGGAAGCAAACACGCCTTGTCTTCTTCTAGAGAGAAAGTGAGGTGCAGGGCAAACAGTGGTTGCTCCATTCCAAGCAGAAGTGGATTTGCGGTGGTTTTCTGCTGCTGCGGGTGCCACGAGCCAGCACAGTGTATGGCTGAAGAGAGGCTGGTGGGGCAGGTTTCAGTGGGTTTTTTTAACCAAAAACGGTTCCTGGAACATTCAAAGGCGCTTTAGCACACAAATCCCTCTTACAACCATTTCTGCTGCATAAGCCTCCATCAGCAAGCAGCCCCGGAGATGCTGGCGTGCTGGAGCGTCCTCTCACCAGGACAGGAACTTTTAAAGGCACTTTAAAATTCAGGGTCCAGTCCTGTTTGACTTCGCTGTTAAGGATCTGGGTGATGGGGCAGAGGGTGCCCTCAGCAATTTTTGCTGATGATACCAAACTGGGAGGTGTGGCTGATGCTCCAGAGGCTTGTGCTGCCATCCAGAGGGACCTGGACAGCCTGGAGAAATGGGCTGACAGGAACCTGATGCAGTTCAACAAGGAGAGGTGCAAAGTCCTGCCCCCGGGTAGGAACAACCCCAAGCAGTGATAGAGAATCATAGAATAGTTAGGGTTGGAAGAGACCTTCAAGACCATCCAGTTCCAACCCCCCTGCCATAGGCAGGGACACCTCCCACTAAATCAGGCTGCCCAAGGCCCATCCAACCTGCCCTGGAACACCTCCAGGGATGGGGCAGACACAGCCTCCCTGGGCAACCCGTTGCGGTACCTCAGCACTCTCAGGGGGAAGAAATTCTTCCTCATGTCTATGCTGAGAGCCACACAGCTGGAAAGCAGCTTGGCAGAAAAGGACCGGGGTTACCTGAGGATCAGCAAGTTACGTTTGAGCCACCAACGTGTCTTCACCGCAAAGAGGGCCGAGAGCAACCTGGGCTGCATATGGCCACGTATTGCGAGCAGGGAGGGGAGACTGAGAGGAGACCTTCGGAAGAACTGTTTCTCTGTGAGGGGGGAGGCCCTGGCCCAGGTTGCCCAAAGAAGTCACGGCTGCCCCATCCCTGGAGGTGTTCAAGGCCAGGTTGGATGGGGCCTGGAGCAATGGGATCCGGTGGGAGGTGTCCCTGTCCATGGCATGGGGTGGAACTGGATGGGCTTTGAGGTCTCTTACAGCCCAAACCATTCGAGGATGATTCTACGGTGATGATCCTCCAGGGGATTCCGCACCACTGAGGCCACACCTGGAGCGCTGTGTTCTGGGCTCCTCGTCCTTGTGCTTTGCTCCCCAGGAAGGCGCTTCCTGTGTGTGCCTGGAGATGTGTGCCAGCTCAGGACAGAGGGAACTGACGGGGCCCCGGGAAGACACTGACAAGCTCTCAGGGCCTGGCTTGAAGCAGCGCTGCCAAGGGTACAAGAGAAGAAGTGTTGGATGGGGTGGCATTGCAATAAGCCCCAAGGTGTGTGCCACGGCTGCTGGGGGGGAGCACAGTGGGCAAGGATGGCCCACACTGACACCCCCCAGCCACGCGCCGTGGTACCCCCCGACCCCGCACTGTGACATCACAGCCCTCGCTGCTTATATTGCAGCACGCAGCCTCTCCCAGACGGCTCGAGCCTTCCCTCCAGCTGAGCGTGTCGGCGAGGCTGGGAGTGCGGAGCGAGCCTTTAGCTCGGTGCTGGGCTTGTGCCCTGCCAACCGGTAGCTGCAGCTCTCGGTGCCGCCTGTGGAGCCGCAGCAGGTTCTTCCCCGGCCGTGCTGGGTTCAGGCAGCCGGGGCAGCCAGGAGGAGCGCTGGCCGCAGCAGAGGTGAGCTGTGCGGGGAACCTTCCCCCGGGGGAGGTGGTGCATCACTTGCTTTCTTTGGGCGTTGTTTTCTTCTCTCTTGCTTGTTTATTGTGATTTATTTCTTATTCTTTGTGAAAATAAGAAAATGAGAAGCTGCTCTGCTCTGCTCTGCTCTGCTCTGCTCTGGTGAGTCCTCACCTGGAGCCCAGCGTTCAGTTCTGGAGCCCTCAGCACAGACAGGGCATAGAGCTCTTGTAGCAAATCCAGAAGAGGCCACAAGGATGATTTGAGGGCTGGGGCACCTCCCATAGGAGGACAGCCTGAGAGTTTGGCTTGTTCAGCCTGGGGGAGAGAATGGTCCAGGAAGACCTTAGAGCAGCTTGCAGTACTGAAAGGGGCTCCAGGAAGAGCTGGGAAGAGGCTCTTGATCCGGGAGAGCAGGAACAGGATGAGGGAGAGCAGCTTGAAGCTGCTGGATAGCACGTTGAGATGAGATCTTAGGAAGAACTATTTTGCGGTTGGGCTGTTGAGGCACTGGCATAGACTGCCCAAAGAAGCTGGGGATGGCCTGACCCTGGAGGTTTTGAAGGCCAGGTTGGAAGGGGCTTTGAGGAACTGTATCTCATAGAAGGTGACCCAGCCCATGGCAGGGGGGTTGGAATTTCATGATCTTTAATGTTCCCTCCAATGTGGACCATTCCATGATTGTATGTGTACCCCTGAGCCATTCACCGTGGTACCCCCGACCACGCACTGTGACATCACAGCCCTCGCTGCTTATATTGCAGCACGCAGCCTCTCCCAGACGGCTCGAGCCTTCCCTCCAGCTGAGCGTGTCGGCGAGGCTGGGAGTGCGGAGCGAGCCTTTAGCTCGGTGCTGGGCTTGTGCCCTGCCAACCGGTAGCTGCAGCTCTCGGTGCCGCCTGTGGAGCCGCAGCAGGTTCTTCCCCGGCCGTGCTGGGTTCAGGCAGCCGGGGCAGCCAGGAGGAGCACTGGCCACAGCAGAGGTGAGCTGTGTGGAGAACCTTCTCCTTGGGGAGCTGGGCACGTTTCCATTGGGATGGATCTGGGCTGCCCTTCCAGCACTCTCTGCGCCAGCCCATGACCGGGGTCTCTCCTCCTCTTCCAGCGGGACCCCCACCACTGCAGCGTCACAGAGGACGAGGAGTCCATTCCCACGAGCATTCCCAGAACAGCGCAGCATCTGTGGAGTATGGCCATGGAGGAGGCAGTGGCCCCTGCGGCAGCGTTTGACAGCACCCAAGAGGAGGGACATGATGGAGCAGAAGCACCACCAACACGCAGCGGACCCCAACGCCAGACTCGGGATCCAGACTTTGTGGGCGGCCTTTCTGCCTCGACCTGGGGGCATCTCTTCCGCCAGTACCCAGGTCTTCTTCGCCACCTGCGACCCTGGCTGCACCATGAGCTGGGGCGCATCTTTGAGGGAGATCCTGCTCAGGCGGTCGGGCTGCAGGAGATGATCCTGAGCGCCCTTCCTGTGCTGGGTCTGCACGAAGAGCGCCTGGAGGAGGAGCTGCACCACGACCTGGGCAGCCACACCAAAGTGTTCGTGCGAGGACTAATTGACTTTACAGCGAAAGAGTGCAGGAGGGAAGCCTGCCACCTCCTGCACCACGGCACACCCCGTTTTGGTGGGGGCTTGGAAGAGAGCCCCGGGCGCGTCATCTATGCGTCCTTCAGGAGGTGGCGCGATCGCAGCCCTGTGCGCAGAACAACCTGGGCTGCCCACCAGGAGAGACTGCAGGGCAAGCTGGTGGCCAGAAGCAGACGCGCTGGCTTCCAAGAGGAAGGCAGGTGCTGCTTTGTGTCCAGCACCAGGCTGGCTGTCTACCGACGGGAGCGGGAGCGCAGCCCCATGGCCACCAACAGATCCTCTGCATCCCCACACCAAGAGGACCATAGCCCTTTGTGCACCACCAGCACCGCTGCCTCCCGCGGGGGGACTCCTGCCCCACAACCAGACCTCTCCAGCAGCGCTGCGGCAGCGGACGAAGAGGAACTGCCTGTCATCTCGGTTGCTGAGTTGTGGGGGTGTCCTGACTGCCCCCCCTCTGTCCTCAATCCCACCCCAGGCTGGTACCAAGACCGGCACGCGGTGCCATGGGCGGATGGCGGTGGGGACTGTGATCGGGGCCAGGCAGGGGCTCCTCGTCTCCAGGGCCCCGCTGGCCCTTGAAGAGGAACACCAGCAGCTCCCAGGACTCTTCCTCACCCACCAAGAAGACACCCTGCCACAGATGCTGGAAGGCAGCCCTGGCAGCTGGCAAAAGAAGGGCCTGGCCAGAAGCAGGGACATGCGCTGAGTCCCCTGGGGACCAGAGGGCTCTGCTCACACCTCCAAACCCCATCTCTCCCTCACAATAAATACGTGAAAATGGCAGGAAGAGTCTCAGTGTTCTTAACAATGCGGATGCTGGCGTTCTCCCCACCCAGGCTGCTGTCTCTCCCTTGGCCGCATGCTCGGCTGACCTTTTCCTCCCAGCTCCGCTGGACCCTCACACCTATAGCATCAGTGTGGTGGGAGAAGGGCTACAGCGATGGATGGATGCATTGCCTCGGGCTCTGCATTGCTGGATGGTGCCCGTTCCAGTGCTCCGTCTCACTCACAGGAAAGAAACTTGTCCCTATTTTCAGGTGGGACTGAAAGCGATAACAAGATTCTTGTCCCATTCTCTTGACATCCACTCTTTAGATATTTCATAGATCATAGAATCATAGAATTATACAATAGTTTGGTTTGGAAGGAGTGCCAAACTCCAATAGTTTAGTTTGGAAGCAGTGTGGGCCAGGCATCGCGTGCTCAGTGCACGTCAGGGGGATGCTGCTGCCCACAGGCCCACACGGACCAGCAGCACCCACCGGCCCCGACATGGAGCTGGGGAGCAAAGAACGGGAAGCAAACACCCCTTGTCTTCTTCTAGAGAGAAACTGAGGTGCAGGGCAAACAGTGGTTGCTCCATTCCAAGCAGAAGTGGATTTGGGATGGTTTTCTGCTCATTTTGGTGGGATTGGCCCCTGAGGGTGCCACGAGCCAGCACAGTGTATGGCTGAAGAGAGGCTGGTGGGGCAGGTTTCAGTGGGTTTTTTTTAACCAAAAATGGTTCCTGGAACATTCAAAGGCGCTTTAGCACACAAATCCCTCTTACAACAATTTCTGCTGCATGAACCTCCATCAGCAAGCAGCCCCAGAGGCACTGGCGTGCTGGAGCGTCCTCTCACCAGGACAGGAGCTTTTAAAGGTGCTTTAAAATTCTGTGTGCAGTCGTGTTTGACTTCGCTGTTAATGATATGGATGATGGGGCAGAGGGTTGTCGCTGTTGAGACACGACGCGGTGATGTGGAAGCAAGTTTCTTCATTGAAGTTACATGGCTGGCCGGCGCCCCCTTGATCTTACACGTGTAAGATCTTACAGATCTTAGGGATCTGAACAGGCTGGACTGCTGGGCCGAGACCAATGGGATGAGGTTTAACAAGGCCAAATGCCGGGTCCTGCACTTGGGGCACAACAACCCTATGCAGCGCTACAGACTGGGGGAAGAGTGGCTGGAGAGCTGCACGGAAGAGAAGGACCTGGGGGTGCTGGTTGACAGCCGACTGAACATGAGCCAGCAGTGTGCCCAGGTGGCCAAGAAGGCCAACGGCATCTTGGCTTGTATCAGAAATGGGGTCACCAGCAGGTCCAGGGAGGTTATTCTCCCTCTGTACTCAGCACTGGTGAGACCGCACCTTGAGTACTGTGTTCAGTTCTGGACCCCTCACCACAAGAAGGATGTTGAGGCTCTGGAGTGTGTCCAGAGAAGAGCAACAAAGCTGGTGAGGGAGCTGGAGAACAAGTCTTATGAGGAGCGTCTGAGAGAGCTGGGGTTGTTTAGCCTGGAGAAGAGGAGGCTGAGGGGAGACCTTATTACTCTCTACAACTACCTGAAAGGAGGTTGTGGAGAGGAGGGAGCTGGGCTCTTCTCCCAGGTGACAGGGGACAGGACAAGAGGGAATGGCCTGAAGCTCCACCAGGGGAGGTTCAGGTTGGATATCAGAAAAAAATTCTTCACAGTAAGAGTCATTGGGTACTGGAACAGCTGCCCAGGGAGGGGGTTGAGTCGCCTTCCCAGGAGGTGTTTAAGGAACGGGTGGATGAAGTGCTGAGGGACATGGTTTAGGGAGTGTTAGGAATGGTTGGACTCGATGATCCAGTGGGTACTTTCCAAGCTGGTGATTCTATGATTGTATGATCCAACACAGCAGATGAGCTCTTGGTTTCAGAATTACGAGTACCTCTTCACATTTCCTATGCCATCGCTTCTTTGGTGATTTTGCCCCATGGCTGCAGCTTCCCTACAGTGCACGAGTGCTGATGCACAACTCGTCACCCCTGGGGAGTGTGGACCAGCCCAAGGCTTTGTCTTTCTAGGAACACCCAGGGAGGACAGAGAGGTATCAGTAAAGAAAGGAAGATGCTCAGGGGAGAGCAAGGTGCAGTGACAGGGTGGATGTCTGCAGCTGACAGGCAGAGGTGTGGGACATCATTGCCTGCGGTGGAGATGGTCAAGGGTTCCAACAAGGCTCAAAACCCCCAACAGAACCAAAGTCTTCTTTTCCTTGTCTATGGCTGTTGTCTCTGACACTGATGCCAAAGAGGAAACACCTCATCCTTACAGTCCCAGGGTCTCATGGCCTCCTCATTCCCACCCAGGAGCCTGGGAGGTGTTTTTCCACAGTCCTGCCTTTGGCATTGCCCATCCCTACATCCCACTGCCCAGGAAGAGCCCCGAGGAATGAGTGAGGGACAGGATCTCCCTTTAAGGATCTAGGGTTCAAGGCTTTGCCACTTGGTTAAGAGGGTCATGGCTTGGCCTTTTCAATTCATGAAACACATCCAGATTGACTCAGCAGCAGAGCCACCATTACCTTTGTTTTCCCAACCTTTCATCACTGCCTCCACTTTTCTGCTCTAACTGGGCCCTGGAGATGCTTTCTCAGCAGTGCCCTCCGTGGGACCCATTAACACTACAAGAAACTTTGGAGCTTGAATTGGAGTTTTACTTCTTGAGAAGTTTGTTCAACTTCCTCTAAGAGGATGAGGTTCATGGACTCGGCATCAAACCCACCAGAGGGATCGTTAAATGCCCTGGGCTGCTCCTCTGCTGCTGAGCTGGGCTGGGCTCTTGGGACTGAGGGAGCTCATGCTCTGCCCAAGAACTCCACAAAGCCCAGCAGGGAGAAGGGAACTTCCATGGTTTCTGAGATGAGCAAGGCAGAGAGAGCTTAAAATGGTCAGGAGTGGGAGGATGATTGAGAGCTGACTGGAGGAGCAACCTCTGCAGTCCTAGACACGGTGAGTCTGGGTGCAGGGCAATGCAGCTGTGGATCCTGGTGGCATCTCCTAAGCTTGCAGAGCCCTCAGCTCATGGGATCTGTGAGGAGGGGGCTCTTGTGAGGCACTTTGGAAGGGCTGTGAAGCCAGGGGTGACCCTGGGCTGTCATTCAGAGCAGGTTCCCTGCACTCCAGGCTCTGGGTGGTGGGAACGGGGACTCTGCCACCTGCCAGGGTCAGTGCTCAGCCTGCCCGGGGAGCTGCCCATGGACCTGTGGGAGAAGCTGTGGGGGAAGGAGTGACCCCCAGCAGGGCAGAACAGGGTCCTTCTGCTGTTGAGAGGGTGCTGTGTGTGTCAGGGCTTCTCAAAGATCCAGGTGCAAAGGGTGCTTTTGAAGAATGGCATCAAGGCAGCATTCACCTGGAAGGGATGGAGTCTGTGCTTTCAGGTTTCCACTCCTGCTTGGCTGGGGGGGCAGCGGGGGGGTGGGAATTTATTTCTCCCTTCTTGAAAGACACTGGGACTCCAGTTCCCGTTAGGATTTTTCTGAGCTGCTCCTCAGCCCCTGCACACCCAGAGGTGCCCCTGAGCAGTGCCCCACTGCCAGGAGGGCTCTGCAGGGCAGAGCTGAGCACACAGTGGGTGGGGTGGGCTCTGTGAGCACAGACAGGGAGGAGATCCTGGGACAGAGAAACAGCTCTCAGCAGGGACAAGCTCCAGGCAGAAGAGACGTGGGCAGGGATGGAGAAGGATCTGCTCCCATTAGCACCATGGGAAGGGGGATTCAGGCTCCTGCCTGCCATCCCCTGCAGAGCAGGCACCTGCCATGGAGCAAACCCAGGCTCTCCTCTCCTGCCTCTTCTCTTCAGGCCGGGTGGTCAGTCACCTTCCCAGCAGCCTCACCCCTTCAAAGGAGAAATTACCACCCCACCCTAACTGTCTGTCTCTGTGCTGGCTCCATCGGCAGCAGCGCTGTGCATGTCTCCCTCTTTCCTCTCCTGCTTTGCTTCAGGTTCTTATCACTGGACCTTCTGGGATGGGGTTTGGGTTAATGTGCAGTTCATGGAGCCGTCCTGTGGGTTCTGCCATGCAGGGAGTAAAGGGTCCAATCCCTCTCCTAACTGGCAGGTTCAGGGCAATGCAAACGAGCAGATTCTCCTTTCAGGACACCCCAGATTTAGGACATTTGACTCGTTCCCTGGTGAATCCTGCTGGGCTGCAGGCTGCCCTCCGGAAGGGCACAGCTCTCCCATGGTATCTCTGTGTTATCCAGCAGTCCCATGGAGAAGAGACCTCAGCCCTAAAGCCATGGAAGTGCTGCTCATCGTCTGCATGGAGGCAGCAGCAATGAGCCCTCTGTGTCCCTGGGTGGGAGGAGAGACCTGAGATCCCCTTCAGGTAGGAAGCATGAGGGTATTTGGAGATCTGCACTGGGAAACCGGATTCCTCTGCTCCCAGCAGTGCGGTTTCTTTTGGGGGGAACACCTGAGTGCAAAAGCCCTCCAGCACAGGGCAGCTGAGACCAGGGCTGATGGACAGACCGTCTGAGCTCACTCTGAATTAAAGGATAGCCCGTTTGCTGTCAGGACTCAGGAAACTTCTCCTGGAGTGAAGTGGAAGAGACAGGAGTTTCTGCATCAAAACCATCCTGAGCTGTGTTGGGGCAACCAGAACAGAAGACACAGAGCAAAATCCCCTCAGCTCTGCTCTGCAGTTGGGTAGATGGGGAGGGACAATGCTGGAAAGCTGTTTGATATCAGGAGTGGACTCATCCTTAGATCACCCTGTGTTCCATTCCCCTGTTGCTGCAGGGCAGCACTGACTCCTGCAGAGGCCACATCACAGCCTTCTGCTCCCTGGGGCAACCTCAGAGAGGAGCAAGGAGAGCTTCTGAAAGGGACCTGCCAAAGGTCCTCCTTACGAGAAGAGGCACGTTGGGGGTGGTCGTATGAGAAATAGCTTTGATTTTCACCAGAGAAGTGTCCCCTAATTTGTCTATGTCTTTTTAATCTTGGAAAGTGTGCCATGTCCAGAGGCAGCAGATGTCCAACAGCAGCTCCATCACCCAGTTCCTCCTCCTGGCATTCGCAGACACACGGGAGCTGCAGCTCTTGCACTTCTGGCTCTTCCTGGGCATCTACCTGGCTGCCCTCCTGGGCAACGGCCTCATCATCACCACCATTGCCTGTGACCACCACCTCCACACCCCCATGTACTTCTTCCTCCTCAACCTCTCTGTTATTGACCTGGGATCCATCTCCACCACTGTACCAAAATCAATAGCCAATTCCCTCTGGGACAAAAGGACTATTTCCTACTCAGGATGTGTTTCACAAGTCTTTCTGTTTGCCTTTTTCATTGTAGCAGAGTTTTCTCTTCTCACCATCATGTCCTATGACCGCTATGTTGCCATCTGCAAACCCCTGCACTACGGGACCCTCCTGGGCAGCAGAGCTTGTGTCCACATGGCAGCAGCTGCCTGGGGCGCTGGGTTTCTCACTGCTCTGCTGCACACGGCCAGTACATTTTCCCTGCCCCTCTGCCAGGGCAATGCTGTGGAACAGTTCTTCTGTGAAATCCCTCAGATCCTCAAGCTCTCCTGCTCACACTCTGACCTCAGGGAGGTTTGGCTTCTTGATGTCTGTGCCTGTTTATTGTTTGGCTGTTTTGTTTTCATTGTGGTGTCCTATGTGCAGATCTTCAGGGCAGTGCTGAGGATCCCCTCAGAGCAGGGACGGCACAAAGCCTTTTCCACGTGCCTCCCTCACCTGGCTGTGGTCTCCCTCTTTGTCAGCACTGCATATTTTGCCTACCTGAAGCCCCCCTCCATCTCCTCTCCATCCCTGGACCTTGTGGTGTCAGTTCTGTACTCAGTGATTCCTCCAGCACTGAACCCCCTCATCTACAGCTTGAGGAACCAGCAGCTCAAGGATGCAGTGTGGAAACTGATATCTGGATGGTTCTCTATAGCAATGAACTGCTCATCACCTTCTGCATAGCAATTATCGTGCAACTCACAGCAGGCCGAGACCGGCTTCATTATTTGTTGTTGGTATTGCTGTTTTTTCAGTTGAGATAATCTTGTCATTCGGTTTTGAATTAACTGTCTTCTTCTCTTTTCTTACTGATTGTCTGTGTAAATGAGAAGCTGTGCTCTCTGCGTGTTTCAACAAAATAAAGTAATATTCAAGGACTTCTCTTTCCTCCAAGGCCCTTTTGGAGCTGCAGGGACAGTTCCTGTGGGCATGGGTGGAGGGGAAAAGAGTCCCAGCACGGCAGCCCTGCCAGACACCAGCGCCTGATCTCCCAGAGCTGTTCTCTCTCCCCTTCCACTCTCTCCTCCTCATCCCTTGCCTTGCTGGAAGGCCTGAGGGCTCTGAGCTTGGTCACAGCGGTGCTGCGTGGCAGTGCTGTGCCCGCAGGCAGGGACAGGCAGTGGGCACTTGTGGGACAGAGCTGCCTCCACAACAGCCTTTCCATAGAGCAAAGGGATCTCCTCAGGGCAGAGCCTGAAGGCTTAGGGCTTCTTTCGGGGTTTCCCTGAAGGACATGTTCAAGAACCTGAACCACTGATGAAAACACCAATGTAAAGATAAGCACTGCAGGTGTGATGGGTTTGGGAAGGCTATAGTTTTCTTTCACATCCAGGCCTCCTCTGGTAGATCTGCAGGACAGGGTCAGGTCTGTGCCCATGTGCCCTGGAGCACCCACAGAACCTGCCCCAGGACAATCAACCTGGAGTAGCCCCTCAAAATCACCATTCCCAGCACTGCCCTCTGTCTCCAGCTTGTAGACATTCTTTGTCCCTGTCTGGAAGGACACGGAATGAGGAGGTCAGCGTTAATGTTCACACTGTTCAGAGGAGATAAGAGCACGTACATCACGTGTGTGCGGTGAGATGAACCCTAGAGAACACAAACAGCCCTTCCTTGGGTTCCATGAAGGTCTGTGGGACAGAAAGATTCTCAAGGTCACATCATCTTGAGGTCAACATCCCAAGAGTGAGTGCCTGAATGCAGCACTGGGATGTGTTGACAATCAAGCCCCAAGTGCAGAGAGAAGGAAATGCAGGTAGGAAATATACCGGTAGAAACCAAATATGGAAAGATAGATGTTGTTGTTGGGATGGACACGACGTTCAAAAGTTTGCGAGCAAAAGCCAAACCTTATTGTTTTACTGGCCTCTTTATATTTTTTGCTATCTATCAGGCTGTGTTCATATACTAAAGCTGTTAAAGTGATTTGTTCAACTGCTCTGTCCACGTGCCTAAAGCTTTACTATGATTCGTTGAACAACACTGTCCATTTGCTACCTGTATCTACTATTTTTCTTGCCAACTTTCCATTAGATGTTACTTGTTTCACTTCCAAGATTCTTCTTCCAGACTTTCCAGCCTCGTTATGGGAACACGTGTATCTATTCAAGGTCAATATCCATTTTCTCTGAGTCCTCACACCAGCTGTGGACTTCCACAATTCCCCCTTTTTTGTATTTGTGCTACAAAAATTTTCCCGACAGTCCCTTGCAGGGCCCTTTGCAACAAACTGATCAGAGAAGACAACATTAATAACACAATTACAACAGTAACCAGAGTCAACAACCCTGATTTTATCAATGATAACAATCACCCTGACAGTCCGCATCCTTTAAATAAGCTATTCAACCAATCTGATCCATCATCTACTTGTAACTTTCTCACCCCTTCTTTTAGAAGCTGAATGTTTTTATATATTGTTTCCGAATGATCCGACAAACATCCCTGTCTGCCCCGTTAACAGCTACGTCAACAGCTACCCCAATAAAATTCCACTACTGCAGTTTCCATAACTACGGAGATAAAGAGCATTGACTGTGCTGGAGATGTACCCCTTTTCTTCTTATTTCTCTTTGCCACAAGCTCCTACATTCCCACAAGCGCTGTTAGTGATTCCAAGGTCTTTTAAGCCAGTTAGCGACCTTCAGAACAGCGGCCGCTTGCTCTGCGTTTGCTGCTGATATCATGGGCACACCAAGGCATCGGCCGCCTGTGTTGGTGCACACACGACAAAGGAATCCTTTATGCTCGCGCTGATTCAGAGGCACAGTCTTTTCTCATCGAGTTCAAATCCGTACACGCTTTCTCCCATATCTCCTCCTTTTCTGTTTGCAATCATCACAGCCTTCAAGGGTAATCTGTAATGAAAAACTGTTATCTAAACACCAGTCTAAATATTCTATTGTAATAGAGAAAAAAATGTTAATGGCTCATTTCCAGTTATTTGTACTATTCTTTTTCTGCCTTTAATGATGACACCTGCAATTATCTCATTGGAATAAATATGGTTTCTTTAGGTTGATAAAAAATTCCACTCTAATATCACAAGATCTGAAAGCACAGTACCCATTATGCTATCAGACCAAATGCCTGACAGAGTAACAAAACCAAACAAACACATTGGATGACCATCGAGTCGTCTCTGGGCTTTTCTCTGAGTAACGGCTTTTTCAATTTTGTCCGAAGTTTGTTGTGCTTCACTCGTAAGAGTGCGAGGTGTTGTTAAAGCCATGTCTCCCTTAAGAAGATCAAATAATGGATTTATTAGTAATACCCAAATAAGGTTTAACTGAAATGATTGTTCCTCGTAGCTGTTGCAAATCGTTTAAAGTTTCAACTGCTGTTTGCAATTTTGCTGAGGTTCAATTGTGGCATCTAAAATTTTCCACTCACAGTATTTCCAGATTTGGATCTTTTCAGGTGCGATTTGAAGGCCAATTTTCTCCAATACAATTTTTGCAATGGTGTTAATTGAGGTTTGGGGGATATACAGCTCAACCGCTCTGTCCACGTGCCTAAAGCTTTACTATGATTCGTTGAACAACACTGTCCATGCGCTACCTGTATCTGCTATTTTTCTTGCCAACTTTCAATTAACTGTTACTTGTTTCGCTTCCAAGATTCTTCTTCCGGACTTTCCAGCCTCGTTATGGGAACACGGTTGTCTGTTGATGTCAATATCCATTCTCTCTGATTCCTCAGAGCAGCTGTGGACTCCCACAGGGTGACACTGATGGTGACCTCACACCCTCCTGCTGCTGCTTTGAGCTCATGAGTCAGATGCTCACTCCTCTGTGCTGTGCATGGGTTCTGCTGATGATGGTTCCTCCAAAAAGCCATATTCAGTCGTGTTTAAACATTATTGTGATGTCATCAGGAGCCCCACACAAGCCGTGTGCCTGCTCTTTTCCCAACAGCTGCTCCAGCACCAGTGCAATCCCAAGCTCGTACATAGCCATGTGCCTTCTCCTGGCCCACCCACCACTCACCCACAGGTGACCTCCTGCCATCTACAACTGCCATGTCTGCTCCTGCTCTATCGGGTGTTCAGATACCACTGACATCCAAAGGAGCTTCACAGGCCATGTGCCACCTCCTGGCCTATCACCTGCTCAGGCACCGGTGACCTCACAAGCACCTGCACCATCTACAGGCCTTCTCCTGACCTATCAGCTCCTCAGGGGGGAGTGACCTCATAAGAACCTGCACAACCCATGGGCCTTCTCCTGGCCTGTGGAGGAATCAGACACTAATGACCTCACCAACACCTACACAAGCTTTTGTCCTTCCCCAGGCCTGTTGGTTCCGTGGGAATCAGTGACCTGACCACCATGTATCCAACCTTTTGCTCTCTCCCCGCTTATCAGGTACGAGTGAACAAGTGACCTCACAAGCTCCTACCAATGCCACGAGTCTCCTCTTGGCCCATCGGCTACTCGGGCAGTGGTGACCTCACAAGCACGCACCGACCCCTTTGCTGTGTGATTGCCTTTTGGGGTGACCCCCTCGCAGCAAAACCCTTACATAATCCCCTCCTCCCTCCCCCAGCAGGATGGGGGAGACCATCGCCAGGGCAAAAGCGAGAAAACAAAACTGGTGGGTGAAGATAAAGAGAGTTTCATAAATGGAGGGAAGAAAAAAGGAAACCAGGGATGGAGAAGCAGTCAGTCCCAGCAGCAGAGTGATGTCCAGCCAGTGTCCAAGCAATGGCTGCTTTGGAGAAGCTCCCCTCCCAGTTTTAGTGCTGAACAAGGTTCTACAAGGCGTGCGATTGCTCTTTGGTCCGTTTGAGCCACCCGTCCTGATTTTCCCCCTTCCCAGTCTCTTCCCACCCCAAGCCTCCTCTCTCTGGGGCAGAGTGAGAAACAGAGAAGGCCTTTGCCTCTCTGCCCGCACGGAGCAGCAGGAGCTGCAGTACCAGTGTGTTATCAGCGCCCTGCGCAGAGCACAGCCCCACACAGGCTACGAGCAAGAAAATGAACCCCATCCCGGCCAGGCCCTGGGCAATCTCCATCTCTTAGTCCATACTGGTTTGTTCCGGTCTGAGCTAGAGCTGAATCGGTTTTCTCGCTTTAGCTCAAAGTTCCTGACCTTGGACACTTCCAGAGATGGGACATCCACAACTTCTCTGGGTACCTGTTCCGATTCCTTGACACCCATATTGTAAAATATTTCTTCCTTACATCCAATCTAAATCTCCCCTCTTCCAGTTCAAAGCCATTGCCCCTCGTCCTGCCACCACAGGCTTTGGGAAAAAGTCTTTCTTGGCCTCTGACCACTATGATTTCACCTGCAAACACCCCGGAGAGTGCCCAGAGGCCTCCCAGGATGGGGTTTGGAGACCTCAAGCGTATGACCAGTGGCCTCTGGGCTCATTGGTGTGGAGGCTGCGGACACCGTAGGATTCCCCTGAGAGTGCTTCAAGGGTGGTTTCAGAGATGGTGGAGCTTTTCTTCATAGTGGAAAATGGCAGGAGAAAGAAATAATGCTAAAACTTGTAGCTGGGGAGGTCCAGGCTGGACAAGAGGAGAAAGAAATATCACTCAAAGGGCAGTGCTGTGGTGCCACAAGTCATCCAGAAGGAGTCTGGATCAGCCCAGAGCTTTGTGTGTCAAGCAAGAGCCGGGGAGGACAGAGAGACATCAGCAAAGGAAGGGGACAGCAAGGTGGGGCAGCCGGGGAGATGAGTGCAGCCTCAGGGCAAGAGGCACAGGTGATGCAACACTGTGGGACAGCATGTTGTGGAGAGGACAGAGGGATGTGGAAAAGCTGAAAGCTCCCTACCAGAGCAGCCTTTCCATGACTTTGGTGATGGCTGTCCTCTCTGCCATGGATGCCTATGAGGAGATGACAAATCCTTCCAGCCCTGGGGCCTCATTGCCTCCTTGTCCATTCTCAGGAGGTGTTTTTCCATGGTCCTGCCCTTGGCATTGCCCATCTCCACATTCCACTGCCCCAGGAAGAGCCATGAGGACTGAGTGAGGGACAGAATGTCCCTTCCTAAGGGCTGGGGGTCAGGGCTTGGCCTTTCAGTTAATGGGATCAGGGCTTGGTCCTTTGGATTAATGAAACACATCCAGGTTTGCTCAGCATCAGAGCCACCTTTACCTTGTTTTCATGGAATCATAGAATAGTTAGGGTTGGACGGGACCTTAAAGATCATCTACTTCCAACCCCCCTGCCATAGGCAGGCACATCCCACTAAATCAGGCTGCCCAAGGCCCATCCAACCTGGCCTTGAACACCTCCAGGGATGGGATTTCTTGCCAGCCTCTGGTCCCTGTCCTGCTGGTTTACTGTTACCTCCTTGTAAGAGAAAAACTCACATTTCTAACCTGTAGTGTAATAGATGTGATTTGTATGGATATTTTTGCCACCAGAGGTCAGCACACAGCAGATTAAATAGCAGATCAGCTCCTATAAACTAAATTAAAGAGGAAATAGTACAATTTATGTACTATTTATTTATTATCGCTCTATCTCTCTATTCATTTATTCATTACTCCAGGACATGCCTTTTCCTAACCTTTTTTCACTGCCTCCAGTTTTCTGCTCTAACAGGACACTGGAGATGCTTTCTCAGCAGTGCCCTCGGTGGGACCCATTAACACTGCAAGAAACTTTGGAGTTTGAATTGGACTTTGACTTCTTGAGTGGTTTATTCAACTTCCTCGAAGGGGCTGTGGTTCATGGACTCAGCATCAAAACCACCAGAGGGTCATTAAAATGCCGTGGGCTGCTCCTCTGCTGCTGAGCTGGGCTGGGCTCCTGGCACGGAGGGAGCTGGTGGCAAGTGGGCAGCGCTACAAAGAGCCATCTCTGGGCAGGAGCAGCTCCTCTGCAAAGCCCAGCAGGGCTGAGGGCACTGCCTGCAGGCAGCGAGGGGAGAGGAGGGAGGCACAGAGAGGGGAAAGGCAGGGTGGGGTGGGAGGAAAGAGGAGGCTTCATTTGGAGGAAGATCTTCACAGCCCTTCTCAAGGTGAGTCTCTGGGTGCAGGACAATGCAGGTGCTGTTCTTGGAGGATCTCTTGAAGCCAACACAGCCACAGCCTGTGGGATCTGTCAGGAGGGCTCTTGCTGTTTCTCCAGTGGAGAAAAAATAGAGTTTTTTTGGATCAGACAGTTCCCCATGGAGGGACAGAGAGAAGGTATGGGGGGAAGAAGCACTTCCTGGCAGGAGAGGGTCTTTCTGCTTTCAGGAGGTGCTGTGTGAGTCAGGGCTGCTCACAGCTCCAAATGCCTTCAGGATATTTCTAAGAGGACATTTTAAAGGGAAGATCAGGGCAGAGATTACATTAAAGATAAGGAACTTCACTGAGTTTGGCTTTTCACTTTCTTGTCCTTGGGGAATTTCAGTAGAAAACTAGGAAAAAAGGCTATCGTGATTGAACAAATCAGTGAGACTCCTGAGCTGTGTCCTTGAGGGGTCAGTAGGTCTGATAGGAGCCTCCTAAAGTGTCTCCAGCTGCTCCTCTGCCCATGGACACCACCAGCATCACCTCTGCTGGACCCACCAGGCTCAGTCTGTGCTGTCCTTTTCTGCTTATAAACAAGACCCTGTGCCCAGCTTTACCCGGCAAACAGGCAGGTTTGTGTAGGGCTGGGGGAGAGCAGAGAGGGTCAGATGGGGTCTGTGAGCACTGACAGGGAGAAGGTATGGGACAGGGAAACACCTCCCAGGTGGCAAATCTCCAGGCAAAAGGGGCAGGGACGGAGAAGGAGAGGAAACTTCAAAGAATGGTTGTGTGGGAGGGAGAATTGAGACAGCTGTGTGTGCTCCCCTGCAGGGCAGCCCCTTCCTCTGAGCAAGCCCCCTGGCCTCCTCTCCCACCCAGCAAAGCCTCTGCCCTCAGGGCTCTGGGCTCCAGGGCTGAACCCCCTCCTCTGCAGCCACAGCTCCAGTGCCCTCTCCAGAGCACAGGGGCTGAGAGCAACTGCCCGGCAAGGTTGGTGTCTGGGAGGGGGTGAGCACAGCTGGGGAAGGGGAACACTGTCTGTGTGCCCGGCTGCCTCTGCCCTGGCCTCTCGCAGCCAGACCCTCACTCTCTTTCTCCCCGTTTCTCCCCTTGTCTCTGTTCTTGCTGTTGTTCTCTCATTCTCACTGCCAGGCTCTCTGGGGATGGGAGTTTCAGAGTCAGGCACTGATCTTCTCTGGAGCTGTGAGCAGTGCATTCCTGAGGAATTAACAGTCTCTTCTCTACTTAGGTATCATCATTAGGACAGTTGGCTTTACTCCCAAGCACCGAGCAGCCCTCCAGGATACAAACCTGTCTTATGGCATCTTTGTGTTTCCTGAATCTCTGAGGAAAAGCAGAGAGGACGCTCCAGCCAAGGAAATGCTGTTGGGTTTGTGAAATGAGCCGTGTGTGTCCTGGGCTGAAAGTGGAATGCTGAGACCTCGAGAAAGGGTTGGGCACTCAGTGCTTGGCAGTGGGTTTGTCTGCTTTCAGCAGATCCTGGTGGCTTTGAAGGTGAATATGAAAGTGTGATTACTCTGTCTCTGAAAGCTGCAAGCCCAGGGCAGCAGGGAACAAGAGTGAGGGACAGAGCAGCTCCCCTCCCTCTGCACTGAGCCACAGGCAATGCTTTCACCTCACAGGACTCCCTCTGTTCTCCTTGATTTCAGCAGAGATGCTGAGGGGTACTGACATCCAAGAACACTGCCCAGGGTGGCAGAAGGAGCTGTAAAATCCCAGACCTCTCAGCCTGCCTTCTTCCATCTCAGCTCCTCATCCCTGGCAGTGCAGATGCTGACAGGCCCTTCTGCACCAGGAGCAGTTCCCCAGGACAAAGCTGATCCCCAGCAGTGTCCCCTGTCCCCACCGTCCCCATCACCCCCTGCTGCAGAGCAGGGCTGACTCCTCGCAGCCAGCGGGCAGAGGCTCTGCTCCTCCCGGCACATTCAGCCGGCACCGAGCAGGGCTGCAGGCACGGAGCTGAAGGAAGGGCTGCGAGAAAAGGGACAGGGTGTGAGCAGCAGGAGAGGGGAATGAGAAATGGCTTTGATTTGGCTCAGAGAAGTCTCCTCTAACTTGTCACTGTCTTTTCCTCCTCTAACAGTGCCCCATGTCCAGAGGCAGCAGATGTCCAACAGCAGCTCCATCACCCAGTTCCTCCTCCTGGCATTCGCAGACACACGGGAGCTGCAGCTCTTGCACTTCTGGCTCTTCCTGGGCATCTACCTGGCTGCCCTCCTGGGCAACGGCCTCATCATCACCATCATTGTCAATGACAACCACCACCACACCCCCATGTACTTTTTCCTTCTCAACCTCGCCCTGCTCGACCTGGGATCCATCTCCACCACTGTCCCCAAATCCATGGCAAATTCACTATCAAACACCAGGGCCATCTCCTACTTGGGATGTGTTGCTCAGGTCTTCTTTGTGTTGCTCTTGTTTGGTGCAGAGTATTCTCTTTTGACCATCATGTCCTATGACCGCTACGTTGCCATCTGCAAACCCCTGCACTACGGGACCCTCCTGGGCAGCAGAGCTTGTGTCCACATGGCAGCAGCTGCCTGGGGCGCTGGGTTTCTCCATGCTCTGCTGCACACGGCCAATACATTTTCCCTGCCCCTCTGCCAGGGCAATGCTGTGGAACAGTTCTTCTGTGAAATCCCTCAGATCCTCAAGCTCTCCTGCTCACACTCCTACCTCAGGGAAGCTGGGATCAGTGTGTTTGCTGTCTGTTTAGCTTTTGTCTGTTTTGTTTTCATTGTGGTGTCCTATGTGCAGATCTTCAGGGCAGTGCTGAGGATCCCCTCTGAGCAGGGACGGCACAAAGCCTTTTCCACGTGCCTCCCTCACCTGGCCGTGGTCTCCCTCTTTGTCAGCACTGCAGGGTTTGCCTACCTGAAGCCCCTCTCCATCTCCTCTCCATCCCTGGACCTTGTGGTGTCAGTCATATACTCAGTGGTGCCTCCAGCACTGAACCCCCTCATCTACAGCTTGCGGAACAAGGAGCTCAAGGATGCAGTGTGGAAACTGATATCTGGATGAGTCTCTGAAGCAATAAATTGCTGATCATGCTCTGCATAGCCGTTTTCATTTAATTCATAGCACACCCAGACTGGCTTTTCTATATTTTGTTACTGGTGGGTATTTTTACTTATTATGATGTCCTTTCTCTTTCATAGAATCACAGAATCACCAGATTGGAAAGGACCCACCGGATCATCGAGTCCAACCATTCCTAACACTCCCTTAAACCATGTCCCTAAGCACTTTTTCCACCTGTTCCTTAAACACCTCCAGGGAAGGTGACTCGATCCCCTCCCTGGGCAGCTGTTCCAGTGCCCTATGACTTTTTTCGTGAAGAATTTTTTTCCGATATCCAGCCTGAACCTCCCCTGGTGGAGCTTCAGGCCATTCCCCCTTGTCCTGTCCCCTGTTACTTGGGAGAAGAGGCCAGCTCCCTCTTCTCCACAATATCCTTTCTGGTAGTTGTAGAGAGTACAACCTTCTATAACTCCACAACCTCCTCCATGCAGCTCTTCAGCCACTCTTCCCTCAGTCTGTAGCGCTGCATACGGTTGCTGTGCCCCAAGTGCAGGACCCGGCATTTGGCCTTGTTGAACCTCATGCCATTGGCCTCAGCCCAGCAGTCCAGCCTGTTCAGATCCCTTTGCAGAGCCTCCCTACCCTCCAGCAGATCCACACTTCCACCCAGCTTAGTGTCATCTGCAAACTTGCTGAGGGTGCACTCAATGCCTTCATCCAGGTCACTGATAAAGACATTGAACAGAGCTGGACCCAGTACTGAGCCCTGGGGAACCCCACTTGTGACTGGCCTCCAGCTGGAGTTAACTCCATTGACCACCACTCTCTGGGCCATCCAACCAGTTTTCAACCCAGGAGAGTGTGCGCCTGTCCAGGCCAGAGGCTGACAGTTTCTGAAGCAGAATGCTGTGAGAAACTGTGTCAAAGGCTTTACTGAAGTCCAAGAAGACTCCATCCACAGCCTTTCCCTCATCCAGTAGTCGAGTCACTTTGTCATAGAAGGTGATCAGGTTAGTTTGGCAAGATCTGCCTTTTGTAAACCCGTGTTGACTGGGCCTGATCACCCGGTTCTCTTGCATGTGCTTCATGATAGCACTCAAGATCACCTGTTCCATGACTTTCCCTGGCACTGAGGTCAGACTGACAGGCCTGGAGTTCCCTGGATCCTCCCTGCAACCCTTCTTGTGGATTCTTGGCACAACATCAGCCAGCCTCCAGTCCAGTGGAACTTCCCCAGTCAGACAGGACCGCTGGAAGATGATGGAAAGGGGTTTGGAAAGGACATCTGCTGGATCCTTCAATACTCTTGGGTGGATCCCATCTGGCCCCATAGACTTGTTAGTGTCTAGGTGGGCAAGCAAGTCTCTTGGATCATTGGAGCCTCGTTCTACTCCTCTAACTTCTGGGTTTGTACACAGAGGGAACAACTTTCCTTGCTATTAAAGACTGAGGTGAAGAAGGCATTAAGTACCTCAGCCTTGTCCTTATCCCCTCCAATAGGGACTGAATATTCTCCCTCATCCTCCTTTTCCTGTTAATGTATTTGTAGAAAGACTTTTTGTTGTCTTTCACAGACTTAGCCAGTTTTATTTCTAGTTGGGCCTTGGCCCTCCTGATTTTTTCCCTGCACGATCTCACTTCGTCCCTGTAGTCCACCCAAGATGCCTGTCCTTTCCTCCAAAGCACATAAAGCTTCTTCTTCTTATTGACGCATCTTGAGATCACCCTGCTCCACCAAGCTGGCTTTTCCCCCCGCCGGCTCCTTTTCCGGAACACAGGGATGGTTTGCTCTTGAGCTGCTAGGATTTCATTTTTCAAGAGCGCCCAACCCTCATGGGCTCCCTTGCCCTGAAGGACTGTTTCCCACGGGACTTTGCTAATCAACCTTCTGAACAGTCCAAAGTCTGCCCTCTGGAAGTTTAATGTGACTGTTTTGCTAACCCCCTTCTTAATCCCACCTAGAACTGAAAACCCTATCATCTCATGATCACTTAGTCCCAGGAGTCCTCCAACCGTCAAATCCCCAACAAGACCTTCTCTATTCACAAACAGCAGGTCAAGGAGGGCACCCTCCCTTGTTGGTTCGCTAACCAGTTGTGCAAGGAAGTTGTCTTCCACGCACTCCAGGAACCTCCTAGACTGCTTCCTTTCTGCTGTATTGTACTCCCAGCAGACATCCGGAAAGTTAAAGTCACCCACAAGGACAAGAGGCAGAGATTTAGAGACTGTCCCCAGCTGTTTATAGAAGAGCTCATCAGCTGCTTCTTCTTGGCTGGGTGGTCTGTAACAGACTCCTATCACAAAGTCCACCTTCTTGTGGGCTCCTCTGATTTTATCCCATAGGCACTCGATCCCATCCTCACCGTAATCCAGTTCAAGAGTATCAAAGCACTCTTTAACATAGAGGGCTACCCCGCCTCCTTTCCTACCCTTCCTGTCCTGCCTGAAGAGTTTATATCCCAACATAGCTGTACTCCAGTGATGGGAGTCATCCCACCACGTTTCTGTGATGGCAATGACATCGTAGTCACCTTGCCCTACAACAGCTTCCAGCTCCTCCTTCTTATTGCCCATGCTGCGTGCATTGGTGTAAATGCACTTCAGCTGGGCTGATGAACCTTCAGCCCTCGTAAAGGGAAGAGAGTTTATTCTCGATTGACTGGTCCTTGGAATAACCAATTCCACAGACCCAGTTTCACCCTTACTGTCCCCACTTGTACTCGCCCTCACTCGCCCTGTGGTGGTGTACTGGTGGTCCTCTCCAGCACACCATTTCTCAGCCGCCGGTTTCCCACTTCCAGGCTCATTCCCAACTAGCCTGGTCTCCTCCCCTTCCCCCTTCACATCTAGTTTAAAGCTCTATTTAAGAGCCTAACTAGAATTTTAGAGATAACTTTAGTCCCCCTTGGAGACAAGTATGACCCATCCCTAGTAAGAAAACCTGGGGGTGGGTGGGTCACCCCATGATCAAAGAAGCCAAAGCCTCTCTCCTCACACCAGGCTCGGAGCCAGGCATTAATCATCTGTATGTTCCTGACCTCCTGTTCCATATTCCTTAGTACTGGGATAGAACTAAACACCACTTGCGCTCCAGAGCCCTCAATCATCTTCCCTAAAGCCCTGAAGTCTCTTTCGATGGCTTTCAGCTTTCTGCGCTGTAAGTCATCATTACCTATTTGAAATACTAACAGGGGACAGTAATCCGTTTCCTTCACCAAGGAAGGGAGTTTTCTATTGATATCCCTCACTGAAGCCCCCGGCAAGCAGCAGACCTCCCTGTGGAGCGGGTCCGGTCTGCAGATGGGTCCCTCCGTTCCTTTAAGAAGGGAATCCCCTAAGACGATCTCTCTCCTCTTTTTCTTGACAGAGGATGTTTTTAGGGCCCTCCGAGGATGCTGGAGCCTAGGGAATGTTTCCAGGCTGTGGGGACCATCTCCTTCTTCCACTGCTTCTTCCTGGGGAATAGGTTCTACCTGCAGCGTTTCATATTGATTCCTGAGGGCTATCTGGGGGTTAGTTGTCCGGGTGGGGGGAAGCAGGTTTCCTGCGCCGGACAGGAACCTGCTGCCATCCCCCATCTCTTGTTCCCCCTGCCTCACAGATTATAGGATCGAGCTGCTCCGCCGCACTGGCTCCAGCAGCCTGCTGGGTTTGTGCGAGGACACTGCTCCAAAGATCTATGTCCCTCTCACATTCCCTGATAGTCCTTAACCTGTTCACCTCCTCCCTCAGCTCTGCCACCATGTGAAGGAGTTCTGCGACTCGTGCACAGCTCCCACAAGCGTAGCGGTCCCAGAGGCACGGGCTGGTGTGGGAGGGGGGCACTGCCTACAGCCCAGGGTCTGCGTGGCTGCATGGACCCACTGAGGCGCTGTCTGGGTGGCAGTATCCATCCTGCTCGCTGCTGCTCCCGGAGCAGTTTTAATCTTCTGCCTGGTAGCCACCATGGTCAGCCACCAGCCTCTCCCTGAGCCCTTCCTGCTCGCCCTGACCGCTCCAACTGCCGCTCAAACTGCCCCTTTGTAATAACGTGCCCCGCACCTCTTTGCCTCGCTCCTCTTCGCCGCGCTCCCAGTCGCCGTGCTCCCAAGAGACCGTTTAAATCTCCCGCGGTATCCGCCGGGACCGCCCCCTCCCGTCAGGCACTGCGCGGGACCGTCCGCTGCCGCGTGTCAGGAGCCGAGCATCGCCCGCCCCGCTCCCGTTTAGGTTTTCCTAGGCTTTTCCCGTCACAGGGAAGTGCCCCACCACCTCAGATGGCCACCCCACAGCAGTACTCACCGTCCTGCTGCTGGATGTCGCCGAAAAAGCGACACCCAATAGACCAGGAGCAGACATGGCAGTTGTAGATGGCAGGAGGTCACCTGTGGGTGAGTGGTGGGTGGGCTATGTACATGGCTATGTACGAGCTTGGGATTGCACTGGTGCTGGAGCAGCTTTTGGGAAAAGAGCAGGCACACGGCTTGTGTGGGGCTCCTGATGACACCACAATAATGTTTAAACATGACTGAATATGGCTTTTTGGAGGAACCATCATCAGCAGAACCCATGCACAGCACATAGGAGTGAGCATCTGACTCATGAGCTAAAGCAGCAGCAGGAGGGTGTGAGGTCACCATCAGTGTCACCCTGTGGGAGTCCACAGCTGCTCTGAGGAATCAGAGAGAAGGGATATTGACCTTGAATAGATACATGTGTTCCCATAACGAGGCTGGAAAGTCCCGAAGAAGAATCTTGGAAGCGAAACAAGTAACATCTAATTGAAAGTTGGCAAGAAAAATAGTAGATACAGGTAGCGCATGGACAGTGTTGTTCAACGAATCATAGTAAAGCTTTAGGCACGTGGACAGAGCGGTTGAGCTGTGTATCACCCAAACCTCAATTATCACCATTTCAAAAATTGTATTGGTGAAAATTGGCCTTCAAATCGCACCTGAAAAAATCCAAATCTGGAAATACTGTGAGTGGAAAATTTTAGGTGCCACAATTGAACCTCAGCAAAATTGCAAACAGCAGTTAAAACTTTAAACGATTTGCAAAAGCTACGAGGAACAATCATTTCGGTTAAACCTTATTTGGGTATTACTAATAAATCCATTATTTGATCTTCTTAAGGCAGACATGGCTTTAACAACACCTCGTACTCTTACGAGTGAAGCACAAGAAACTTTGGACAAAACTGAAAAAGCCATTACTCAGAGAAAAGCCCAGAGACGACTCGATGGTCATCCAATGTGTTTGTTTGGTTTTGTTACTCTGTCAGGCATTTGGTCTGATAGCATAATGGGTACCTGTGCTTTCAGATCTTGTGATATTAGAGTGGATGTTTTATCAACCTAAGAAAACCATATTTATTCCAATTCAGATAATTGCAGGCATCATCATTAAAGGCAGAAAAAGAATAGTACAAATAACTGGAAATGAGCCATTAACATTTTTTTCTCTATTACAAAAGAACATTTAGACTGGTGTTTAGATAACAGTTTTTCATTACAGATTACCCTTGAAGGCTGTGATGATTGCAAACAGAAAAGGGGGAGATATGGGAGAAAGCGTGTACGGATTTGAACTCGATGAGAAAAGACTGTGCCTCTGAATCAGCACGAGCAGAAAGGATTCCTTTGTCGTGTGTGCACCAACACAGGCGGCCGATGCCTTGGTGTGCCCAGGATATCAGTAGCAAACGCAGAGCAAGCGGCCGCTGTTCTGAAGGTCGCTAACTGGCTTAAAAGACCTTGGAATCACTAACAGCGCTTGTGGGAATGTAGGAGCTTGTGGCAAAGAGAAATAAGAAGAAAAGGGGTACATCTCCAGCACAGTCATTGCTCTTTATCTCCGTAGTTATGGAAACTCCAGTGGTGGAATTTTATTGGGGTAGCTGTTGACGTAGCTGTTAACGGGGCAGACAGGGATGTTTGTCGGATCATTCGGAAACAATATATAAAAACATTCAGCTTCTAAAAGAAGGGGTGAAAAAGTTACAAGTAGATGATGGATCAGATCGGTTGAATAGCTTGTTTAAAGGATGGGGACTGTCAGGATGATTGTTATCATTGATAAAAACAGGGTTGTTGACTCTGGTTACTGTTGTAATTGTGTTATTGATGTTGCCTTCTCTGATCAGTTTGTTGCAAAGGGCCCTGCAAGGGACTGTCGGGAAAATTTTTGTAGCACAAATATAAAAAGGAGGAATTGTGGGAGCCCACAGCTGGTCTGAGGACTCAGAGAAAATAGATATTGACCTTGAATAGATACACGTGTTCCCATAACGAGGCTGGAAAGCCTGGAAGACGAATCTCGGAAGTGAAACAAGTAACATCTAATGGAAAGTTGGCAAGAAAAATAGTAGATACAGGTAGCAAATTGACAGTGTTGTTCAATGAATATTAGCAAAGCTTTAGACACGTGGACAGAGCGGTTGAGCAAATCACTTTAACAGCTTTAGTATATGAACACAGCCTGATAGATAACAAAAAATATAAAGAGGCCAGTAAAACAATAAGGTTTGGCTTTTGCTCACAAACTTTTGAATGTCGTGTCCATCCCAACAACGACACGTATCTTTCCATATTTGGTTTCTACCGGTATATTTCCTACCTGCATTTCCTTCTCTCTGCTCTTGGGGCTTGATTGTCAACACCTTTCTTGTCCTTCAAGGGCCTGGAAATGCCTGTGGGACGTTTGCCACCCACATCTGCCTTTTCCAAGGACCTCAGAACTGCTCTGATTGCTCTGGCACCTTTGAGAGCACATTCAAGGGTCACAGGCAAGGGTGATGCAGCAGGCAGAATCATTTGCACTGAGCCTGTCCAAGGCAGGTGAGATGAATCTCCCTGGGCCGGTGGGCTTTGTTCCTGGAGGCACACACAGAAATGCCAGGGTTCTGTCAGGAGTCCATGTCTGAGCTGGCCTCGTGGACTCTCATTCACCCAAAGATGTTCACCAAGTTTTTCCTCTTTACACACAAAGGCAAGAGTCACAGGGTTTCTCTGGACTCCCAGAGAATCAGATGCACTCAGACCTGTGGTGTATCCCACCACTCCGTACTTGTCTGAGATGCCTCATGTCATGAGGAATGGACACAGGGACCTCAGTTCAAGAAAGCACATCCCAGTCCTGCATTCAGGCACTCACTCTTGGGATGTTGACCGCACGATGATGTGACCTTGAGAATCTTTCTGTCCCACAGACCTTCATGGAAGCCAAGGAAGGGCTGTTTGTATTCTCTTGGGTTCATCTCACCGAACGCACGTGATGTACGTGCTCTTATCTCATCTGAACAGCGTGAACATTCACTCTGACCTCCTCATTCCAGGTCCTTCCAGAGAGGGACAAAGAATGTCTCCAAGCTGGAGAGGGAGGGCAGTGCTGGGAATGGTAGCTTTGAGGGGCTACTCCAGGATGATTGTCCTGGGGCAGGTTCTGTGGGTGCTCCAGGGCACATGGGCACAGACCAGACCCTGTCCTGAAGATCTACCGGAGGAGGCCTGGATGTGAAAGAAAACTATAGCCTTCCCAAACCCATCACACCTGCAGTGTTTATCTTTACATCGGTGATTTCATCAGTGGCTCAGGTTCTTGAACATGTACTTCAGGGAAACCCTGAAAGAAGCCCTAAGCCTTCAGGCTCTGCCCTGAGGAGATCCCTTTGCTCTATGGAAAGGCTGTTGTGGAGGCAGCTCTGTCCCACAAGTGCCCACTGCCTGTCCCTGCCTGCGGGCACAGCACTGACACGCAGCACTACTGTGACCAAGCTCAGAGCCCTCAGGCCTTCCAGCAAGGCAAGGGGTGAGGAGGAGAGTGTGGAAGTGGAGGGAGAACAGCTCAGGGAGATCAAGCACTGGTGCCTGGCAGGGCTGCTGTGCTGGGACTCTGTTCCCCTCCATCCATGCCCACAGGAACCGTCCCTGCAGCTCCAAAACGGCCTTGAAGGAAAGATATCAGAAACAAAACTCTTTGAATATTCCTTTATTTTGTTGAAACACGCAGAGAGTGCAGCTCCTCATTTACACAGACAATCGGTAAGAAAAGAGAAGACAGTGAATTAAAAAAAAAAAAGATGACAATATTATCATAATTAAAAACCAGCAACACCAACGAATAATACAGAAGGCAGTCTGGGCCTGCCATGAGTTGCAGGATAACTGCTATACAGAAGATAATGAGCAGTTCATTGCTTCAGAGAATCATCCAGATATCAGTTTCCACACTGCATCCTTGAGCTGCTGGTTCCTCAGGCTGTAGATGAGGGGGTTCAATGCTGGAGGCAACACTGAGTACAGAACTGACACCACAAGGTCCAAGGATGTGGAGGAGTTAGAGGGGGGCTTCAGGTAGGCAAATGTTCCAGTGCTGACAAAGAGGGAGACCACAGCCAGGTGAGGGAGGCACGTGGAAAAGGCTTTGTGCCGTCCCTGCTCTGAGGGGATCCTCAGCACTGCCCTGAAGATCTGCACGTAGGACACTACAATGAAAACAAAACAGCCAAACAATAAACAGGCACTAACATCAAGAAGCCCAACCTCCCTGATGTTGGAGCGTGAGCAGGAGAGCTTGAGGATCTGAGGGATTTCACAGAAGAACTGTTCCACAGCATTGCCCTGGCAGAGGGGCAGGGAAAATGTATTGGCCGTGTGCAGCAGAGCATTGAGAAACCCAGCGCCCCAGGCAGCTGCTGCCATGTGGACACAAGCTCTGCTGCCCAGGAGGGTCCCGTAGTGCAGGGGTTTGCAGATGGCAACGTAGCGGTCGTAGGACATGATGGTGAGGAGAGAATATTCTGCTGAAATGAAAAAGACAAGCAGAAAGACTTGAGAAACACATCCTGAGTGGGAGATGATCCTGTTATCCCAGAGGGAATTGGCCATGGATTTGGGAACAATGGTGGAGATGGATCCCAGGTCAAGAACAGAGAGGTTGAGGAGGAAGAAGTACATGGGGGTGTGGAGATGGTGGTCACAGGCAATGGTGGTGATGATGAGGCCGTTTCCCAGGAGGGCAGCCAGGTAGATGCCCAGGAAGAGCCAGAAGTGCAAGAGCTGCAGCTCCCGTGTGTCTGCGAATGCCAGGAGGAGGAACTGGGTGATGGAGCTGCTGTTGGACATCTGCTGCCTCTGGGCACAAGGCACTGTCGTAGAAGGAAAGGACAGCAACAAATTAAGGGAGATATCTTTGTGCAAATCAAAGCCATTCCTCCTTCCCCTCTCCTGCTGCTCACACACTGTCCCTTTTCTCGCAGCCCTTCCTTCAGCTCCGTGCCTGCAGCCCTGCTCGGTGCCGGCTGAATGTGCCGGGAGGAGCAGGGCCTCTGCCCGCTGGCTGCGAGGACTCAGCCCTGCTCTGCAGCAGGGGGTGATGGGGACGGTGGGGACAGGGGACACTGCTGGGGTTCAGCTTTGTCCTGGGGAACTGCTCCTGGTGTAGAAGGGCCTCACAGCATCAGCACTGGGCAGTGCTTTTGTGCGACGGGCGAGGGAAGCAAGCAGTCGACTCAATGTGAGTGATAAAGCAAGCTTCAACTTTATTGATTACAGTTGCGGTTTATATACCTTTTACTACATTTTGCTTAGTCATTCCCTAAACTTGATTGGTTTGGTTACACATTTGTCAAACAATCATTGGCTACTACTACATTCATTTAATCTTATTCCCTTCTACTTGCGGATACAACTGGGGGGCCCAAGATATGTTCCTGCTTCCTGCTTTCTGCTTCCTTCAAGTTGTTTGTTCAGCTTATCTCCAGATCCATTCGATCTTCACATTCTTCCTTATCAGCATGTTTTAACATACTTCTGGTACATCTTCCTTGCAGCTGATAAGTTTCCACTGAGATACTCATGCTAAACAAAAGCCTCATGATAACCGTGTCTCGCACAGCCTTTCCATAGATCCATGGCCTTGTTCAGTTAGCCATTCATGCATCCATTCTCCAACAGTTCCCCCTTTTTCTTTTTGAGCAAGCAAAGCATTTTGATTTTTCATTATATTACGCATAATACAATTGTAACCTATCTTACATACAACTACGAGCAATAATATCAGCCCAAACCAGTGCAATGCTTCCTTAATTATCAATAGGATCCAAGGGGATAGAGATCCAAAGATTGATTGTAACCAGCTATCGATTCCCCATCCTTCTTCTTGTGTAAGGCGGTGAAGGCCTTGTTGCAATTCTTTTATTTTAGCATGGATGGATGTAGAATGATCGGAAAAGTTCATGCAACACATACCTTCAAATTCCTCACACCCCTGTCCTTGCGCTAAGAGCAAAAAGTCTATAGCAGCTCTATTTTGAAGCACCGCGTGATTAACACTTTGCACATCTGTAGTAAGCATATCTAAAATATCTGATGTCTTATTTAATTCGTCCTTTGCCCAACACCCCAATTGTTTTGCTAAATTCATTGCCTTATTAGCTGCAGCTCCAGGGAGGACGGTCGCAATTGCTACCTGTTTGAATTCACTCCAAAATGTAGGGTCTCCTATCTGATCGCAGTCTAGTTCATGTACACTGTGTTTTACTCTGCTTGCATTTTCATTTTGACTCCATTGCATCAGTAGGGATATATTGGGGTGAAATAATGATAACTTTCCCAAATAACAAGGTCCTCCCTGTGGTTTTGCCGGTATACCATTCCAAGCTCTATCCCCGCAAATCAAAAATATACCGGGGGGCAATTTCTTCGGGGCCGTAATGTTGGCACCATTACATTTGGAGTAAAGCTGGCGATACACTGTTCCTGATTCCAGGGATGAGTCTAGGGTGGCCCAATATTTGCGATTCTTGTTAAAGTCATTTAGGTTCAGTGGCTCAAAACTGAGCCAACCCCCCTGTCTGGCATTGGATAAACTGGCATTTGCACTTCCAAAGAGATCTAATTCCTCTGGGGGAGAATTCAGGGTGGTATTCAAGGACAATATGATATTACATTGGTGGCAGCCATCATCCTGTGATGGTGTGCTTCCATACATTGACATGTTACAACTTATTGACTGTCCACATAGGGTACTATTACTTATAAGACTACAAAATTCCCCTGGAGACCAAACAGGCAAACCTACCAAACAAGTTCGAAAAGGATTAGTAACCCCTCCTAAACTTAGGCAAAGCGACGACTGATTAGTTTGGTTTGCTAATGTTACCCAGATGTTATCTCTTGGCTGATTAAAGCGTGTGATTCCTACTGTGCTGGCTATCACAGCACCAAGCAATATAATACAACTAAACCTCATTTTTCTTCTCCTCTCTTTCTTCTCGTATTTCTTTTAAATCTTACTGTTCCTAATCGTTGCAGTTTTAACTCCTACAATTTACTTAAACACTGATCCAATTCTTTGTCAGGATGTTAGTCCCTCAGAAGTCTGGCAGTGCTTTAACGTCTTGTCGATAACTTTTGAGTATCCTTTCAATTGTGCCAGCAACAGTCGCAGAATCATCGGCAGCTTTTCTTCTATTCTTCTCTTGTCTTCCTCTGTCAGGCTGTTGTGCAACCGTTGCATAGATATTTATTCAAATTTCTGCTTACTCTCGAGCGGTTTCCTGCTGATCAACAGTATTATCAGTGCCGGGGCCAGATGGGGTATCAGGAGCTATAGAAGCTTTAGTCCAACGACTGGGAATCCATTTTGGTCCTGTGGGGGTAAGCACACACATATAACCCCTACCCATATACTTAACTTCAGCTGGCCCTCATCCAGGTTCCCGTTGTTAGATCTCTGTACATAACAAACATTGGTGGATTCTTTTGCTCATCACTATCATGACTATGGATCCATGCTGCTAGTTCTTTCTGATCTCCAAATATACATAGATGGTTTAAAACAAAGAGAGTCTTTGCTAATCGTTCTTGAACATCAGATAGATCCATAAATTTTTGAAAATATTGCTTTAGGGTTTGATGAGCCCTTTCAATAATAGCTTGACCTGTGGGGGAATGTGGAATACCAGTAGTATGCCGTACTCCCCATGTTTGTAAAAATCGTCGAACCCTCATGCTAGTATATGCTGGACCATTATCCGTTTTTATCACCTGAGGCACTCCCATAATGGCAAAACATTGTGTTAAGTATCTTATAACATGGAGTGCCTTTTCACCCGTTCGCGCAGAGGCCCATATATATTTGCTATAAGTGTCTATGGTGACATGTACATATTTCCATCTGCCAAATGCAGCAAAATGGGTCACGTCCATTTGCTGTAATTCTTGAGATCTGAGACCTCTTGGATTTACACCTAACCCTAAACCAGGTCCATGATGACTGCATGTGGGGCAAGCGCGGACAATTCCTTTTGCTTCCTCCATTGTAATGTTGAATTGTCGATGTAGTCCTCGTGCATTTTGGTGAAAGGCATTATGCGCTTCTCGTGCTTTCACAAAATCGCTCAGTGGTGCGGCTATAATTTCCTTCTCCAAGTCCTTCTGCCCACATATGACTTCTAGTATGTACTATGCAAAAAGGGCACGTTCGTTGTCGAATAGCTGATTGTAGTTGTCGAATTAAATCAAACAGTGGTTGATTGTGTATTTCTTTTATCCGAGCATCTTCTACATGATTTGCTATATTGGCAACATACATGGAGTCCGTTACTACATTCAGATCATGATGCATCCACTGAGAAAAGGTCCAGACAACAGCTGTCAGTTCAAGCATCTGTAAGGAATCCTCTGGAACTGCAGTCAATATTTTATGCTTCCATGTCTTTCCCTCATACCAAGTGGTTGCAGCTCGTCGTGACTTCTTTCCTGCATCAGTATAAACAGTAATTGCATGTTCCAAGGGTCGTTCGCTACATTTCGGGCGTTCCACCCAATTCTTATTGCTTATCCATTTCAATACAGGCGATTTTAATGATTCAACTGTGATGGATTACAATAGGAGGACTAGTTCTATTTCCAGTTAAATATAAAAAGTTCAAAAGTTCAACACATAAGTCGCCTTTGCAATTCTTTCACTAGGAGGTAACATTTCTCCCCCTTTTTTTTTTTTTTTTTTTTTTTTTTTTTTTTCAGTTTGAGGAGCTTTACTTTTAAAAGGTACTAATTGTGCTATTAGACCAAATGCTTGACACAGAATAACAAAAACATACATATTGGATGACCATCAAGTCGTCTATGAGCTTTTCTCTGAGTAATGGCTTTTTCAATTTTGCCTAAAAGTACCAGATGCTGTTAAAGCCATGTCCTCCCTTAAGAAGATCAAATAATGGACTTAGTTCTGCATTAGTTATACCCAAATAAGGTTTAACTCGATTGATTGTTCCTAGGAGCTTTTGTAAATTGTTTTAACTACTATTTGCAATTTGGTTTGCTGGGGTTCCATTGTGGCATTCAAAATTTTCCACTCAAAATATTTCCAGGTTTGAATTTTTTCCAGGTGCGACTTGAAGGCCTATTTTCTCTAATACAATCTTTGAAATGGTATTAATTGAGTAACACAACTGCTTTGGGTGATATACACAGGTGGGAAAGGAATATAAACCATAGCTTGTATTTGTCCAGTAAAAGCAGAATTAATAACACCAGGTTACACAAAAAGACTTTGCAAAGTGACACTCGAATGACCTACTAACCAAAACACTTAAACCGTTACCAATAGGACCAAAAGCTTGGAGCGCTGGTTTCCTTGGTTCTTTAATGTTAACGGTTTACCCCCTGGCTTCTTTTGTCTGTTTTTACCTGTATGGGAGTTCTCAAGGGTGCAAATGCATTAACTTTTCTATTCCTTTGCAGTTTTTTACTCTCAGAGGATACTCCTTTTGGACTCTTAAATCATGTCTTCATTAGTATCTGGCTAAAATTCCCTTTACAATTGTCTGCACTAGGACCCAGCAGTTGCTGATCTGATAAGGGGCACTGGAATGCAGAGTGTTCTTCATCAATTGTTACTCCCCTAGAGAGAGATAAGGACTCCCAAGCTGAAACAAAACAAAAAACCTTACAGGAGTAAGAGGGGGGAGATGGGGGGGGGGAACTCACACACTATTTTTCTATATTTTTTTTTTTTTTCCATTTTCTTTTGGTTTTTTCGTTTTTTCTTCCTGTATTTCCTATTTTCTTTCTTTTTTATATTTTTTTTTTTTTTTTTTTTTTTTTTTTTTTTCCCTAGGTATTTTAAAATCTTGTCCTCTGCAGCCTTTCACTTCAAAGGTCCCCGGTAAATCTACCTGTTTGCCGGCTTAGCGGACGTTTGAGATTGAAAGGTTTCAGAGTTGCATTTTAAAGATTAATCAAAACAGAGGCTCAATATAACCAAAACCCAATTTGCAAGTCTTACAAACGTTTAAAGCGCTTTAAACACACACACGCATACACACACGCAGAACCACTCTTTTGAGAACTGGATTAATATACCTATACAACATTGTATACGACCAATAAGAATAGCAGGATGGTATGGATATTTAAACTATACATGGTACCGAACACATACAACACTTGCAATATGCTCATATATTATAAGATAAGGTTTGTATCAATTGTTTAACAGGTAACAGTCCTTGGTTGTTACAGCATTTTCGTGGCATCTTCTTCCTCCTCTGATTCCTCGCTATTATTTTCTGGTGTTGGATTTCAATATCTAACTGTTTTTTCTACCTTGTAACATTTTATACAATTTGTAATCTCTCTCCAAGCTTTCGTTAGTTTCTTTGCAGTTTTATCATCATCTATAAGTGCCTCCCACGGGATGTTCCCAAATTTGCACCATTCACTTTCCTCAAATATCTCATCCGGATCCTTAAAACATCCCTTAGTTTTTCCTAAGGCAATGAGGCCCGCGAGTTGTTTGAGATATTGTGAGTCGAGTCCTCGCTTCTCTAAGAAGCTTTGTAATATTTCATAAGCCACTTCTTTATCCATTTCTGGTCAGAGAAAAAACCCCTTATAAATTTATAAAGTCTTACGTGCAGCCCTGTTCCGTCTTTTCTCTCCAAAGCCGTATGATGTCGGGTGGCGGATCCCTTTTGGACGATCCAGGCATTCGGACTAGAGTGCAACGATCCCTAACGAAATCATAAGCTCTTAATCTTCACCCTCTGGTTGCTGTATCCCGGCGCCTTTCCCGACTCTCACAAACAATCTCCATAATTTCTCCACTCGTCTATTAAGTCCTTAATCGGACCTACTCCCTGCTTTTCTAAAAAGTGTTGTAAAATTTCAAATGCTACCTCTCTTTCCATTGTGCACTTCTCTGTGACCCTCTTTCGTTATCCGGTCATATAAGATGCAGCCTTTCACTCTGTGCGTCTGGGTAGTCTTCTTACTCGGCCGGCGAACCCCTTCTTTTCTTATCCGGGTTCAGGCGCGGATCGTAAGTACTGATTCAGTGTTGCCGATCTTCCGCCCTCTGGTCGCTGCTACCAGTGCTTTGCCGAGCTTGCCGTCCGGTGGAAACAGGGATTGGGGGTCCCTGTTCGGGCGCCACTTGCGACGGGCGAGGGAAGCAAGCAGACGACTCAATGTGAGTGATAAAGCAAGCTTCGACTTTATTGATTACAGTTGCGGTTTATATACCTTTTACTACATTTTGCTTAGTCATTCCCTAAACTTGATTGGTTTGGTTATACATTTGTCAAACAATCATTGGCTACTACTACATTCATTTAATCTTATTCCCTTCTACTTGCAGATACAACTGGGGGGCCCAAGATATGTTCCTGCTTCCTGCTTTCTGCTTCCTTCAAGTTGTTTGTTCAGCTTATCTCCAGATCCATTCGATCTTCACATTCTTCCTTATCAGCATGTTTTAACAGACTTCTGGTACATCTTCCTTGCAGCTGATAAGTTTCCACTGAGATACTCATGCTAAACAAAAGCCTCATGATAACCGTGTCTCGCACAGCCTTTCCATAGATCCATGGCCTTGTTCAGTTAGCCATTCATGCATCCATTCTCCAACACAGCTCGACACCCACAAGTCTATGGGGCCGGATGGGATCCACCCAAGAGTATTGAAGGAGCTGCGGATGTCCTTTCCAAACCCCTTTCCATCATCTTCCAGCGGTCCTGGCTGACTGGGGAAGTTCCACTGGACTGGAGGCTGGCTGATGTTGTGCCCATCTACAAGAAGGGTTGCAGGGAGGATCCGGGGAACTCCAGGCCTGTCAGTCTCACCTCAGTGCCGGGGAAAGTCATGGAACAGGTGATCTTGAGTACTATCATGAAGCACATGCAAGAGAACCGGGTGATCAGGCCCAGTCAACACGGGTTCACAAAAGGCAGATCTTGCCAAACTGACCTGATCACCTTCTATGACAAAGTGACTCGACTACTGGATGGGGGAAAGGCTGTGGATGTGGTCTTCTTGGACTTCAGTAAAGCCTTTGACACAGTTTCTCACAGCATTCTGCTTCAGAAACTGTCAGCCCCTGGCCTGGATGGGCGCACACTCTCCTGGGTTGAAAACTGGTTGGATGGCCCAGAGAGTGGTGGTCAATGGAGTTAACTCCAGCTGGAGGCAGTCACAAGTGGGGTTCCTCAGGGCTCGGTACTGGGTCCAGCTCTGTTCAATGTCTTTATCATGACCTGGATGAAGGCATTGAGTGCACCCTCAGCAAGTTTGCAGATGACACTAAGCTGGGAGGAAGTGTGGATCTGCTGGAGGGTAGGGAGGCTCTGCAAAGGGATCTGAACAGGCTGGACCGCTGGGCTGAGGCCAATGGCATGAGGTTCAATAAGGCCAAATGCCGGGTCCTGCGCTTGGGGCACAACAACCCTATGCAGTGCTACAGACCAGGAGCAGTCTGGCAAGAAAGCTGCTTGGAGGAGAAGGACCCCGGTGTGTTGGTTGACAGCTGACTGAACATGAGCCAGCAGTGTGCCCAGGTGGCCAAGGAGGCCAATGGCATCTTGGCTTGTATCAGAAACGGTGTGACCAGCAGGGCCAGGGAGGTTATTCTCCCTCTGTACTCAGCACTGGTGAGACCGCACCTTGAGTACCTTGAGAAGAGCAATGAGGCTGGTGAGGGGGCTGGAGAAAAAGTCCGATGAGCAGCAGCTGAGAAACCTGGGGTTGTTTAGCCTGGAGAAGAGGAGGCTGAGGGGAGACCTTATTGCTCTCTACAACTTCCTTAAAGGAAGTTTTGGAGAGGAGGGAGCTGGCCTCTTCTTTGACAACCTTTCTCTAAATCATCCCATGTGGTGGAATAGGGCCAGGAGTCTGGCCGAAGGATCCCACTCATCTGCACAAGAAGGTGGACATTCCCAGGTATCACAGAAGGTGTGCCTGACCAATAGACGTGTTCATGGAGCCGGTCAAATGCCAAAGTCCTTTCCTTTATTTGTAGCCTTGGTGACTTGTTGATGTCTAAACACTCTCCGTGGATGCTGACATGGACTGAGCAGCCTGGTCTGACATCAGAGATAGTGCTGCTTGGAGCTGGGCTTTGGGCTGGAGGTCACCTGAGCTCTCTTATTCCCCAAGTTCTTCTAGGAGCAGAAGATGTAGAGATCCACTTAGCAGGTTGCCCCAAGCCTCCCCAGGATTCCAAAGTGTGCCCTCACACCTCATGCTGTGGGCCCCTAACTCCATCCTGGCAGACCTCCTCCAGATCCGCTCCAGTTTCTCCACTTTACTTTTGAAATGGGAGATTCTTTGGGTCCTGTGGCATCGTCCTGGTGCCAGAAGAGTGAGGGCAGTGATTGTCTCCTTTGCACACCATTAGGAGTTGCTCACTCTGTTCCCTTCCACGGAGTAGATGAGGGTGGGCATGAAGTTGTCAGAGGGACACAGCCATGAGAGCTGACCCCGACTGACCAGAAGGAGATCCCATAACATAGATGTTATGGCCATGGGATCATAGCTCAGCAAAAAAAATCGGTGGCAGAAGAAACAGAGATTTTTATTGTTCGAGGTGATGGGTGATGGTATACTGTTAGGATTTCTGTCTGCCTGAGGGAGGTGGGAAGTGATGGCATTTACAATGGTTGTGGGTTTGGATTATGTAATTATTTATCTTTTTTTCTTTCAGCTATTAAACTATTTTCAGCTTAACCCACAAGTCGAAACCACTTCCATGGAGCATCATGGGCAGAGACCTGGCCAGCTGAAGAGTGCTCTGAGGAGGTGGACCTGGGCACCCTGGTGCTTGCTTGTCCTCACTCACAAGAGACCTTCACCAATTCTGTGCTCTTTCAATGGAGATTTTACAAAATAATGTTAATTTCTCCTGGAAATTCCTCAACCTGGAGAAGAGAAGGCTTCGGGACGACTTTATAGTGGCCTTCCAGTAGCTGAAGGTGGTCACCAAGAAAGCTGGGGAGGAACTTTTTCCAAGGACATGGAGTGATAGGACAAGGGGAAATGGCTTTAAACTGGAGAGGGAAAGATTTAGATTAAACATTAGGATGAAATTGTTTACAAAGAAGTTGGTGAGGCAGTGGCCCAGGTTTCCCAGGGAAGCTGTGGATGCCCCCTGCCTGGAGGTGTTCAAGGCCAGGTTGTATTGGGCCTTGAACAGTCTGGTCCAGTGCAGGTGTCCCTGCCCATGGCAAAGGGGTTGGAACTGGATGGGCTTTAAGGTCCCTTCCAACCCAAACCATTCTATGAATCTGAAAAGAATGGTAAAATGAACTTAAATAAAAACATGTATTTCTTAGGTGCACTCTGAAATCTTCCTCTTTAACCACACTGGGAAATGACTCCAAGGAGATGTACAAGGCTTGACGACCTGGAGAAATCTCCAGGAAGACAAAGAGCTTGTTAAGGATTCCTGTATTTTAATGAGACCCAGGGTGGATTTGCTGATGAGTCCTTGAACCTCATCTTCTGAGAGGAGAATGAAGAAAGCTCTCAAGAAGTCAAAAGCAGAACTCAGAGTTCCTTGAAGTATTAATTGGTCTCAGTGAGGATGGTTAGTGACAAAGATTCCCCAGGGACTCGTTAGAGCCGAGAATTGGAGGCCATGATTGCAGGCAGGCAAAGGCACTGTGCAGGCAGCTGTGATGCTGAGAGAAGCCTGGGTTTGCTCGGTGAAGCAGAAAGGCCAAGGTCTGACCCCCAGGCCCTGGGCAGGCAGATCTGGCTTTGACTGCAATGACGATGGTGTCATGAACATCCTCACACTGCTGAACTAAATTAGGAGCAGTTATTCCATGTCATTCCAAACACAGGCCTGTAGGGTTACATGAGATGCCAAGGATCTCACACCAAGATCCATGCAGTTGTAGAAGGTTCGGGTCTTAGAAGGGCAGAGTCATAGAAGTGTTGATTCATAGAAGAGTTGCAGAAAACTGTGTGTGAGAAAAGTCAGGTGATAGAAGGGTTGGATCACAGAGGAGTGATAGAGGAATTCAATCATAGAAGTTTTATCGAAGAGTTGGGTCATAGAAGTCTCATAGCAGAACTGGGTCATAGATAATTAAGGTCATAAAAGAGTCATAGAATATTCAGGCCGTGGAAGAGTCGAGTCACTGAAGTGTGAGTTTATTGGGGTTTTGGGAGGGTTTGGTCATAGAAGGGTCACAAAAGTTTTGGTTCAGAGAAGGTTTGGGTCAGAGAAGAGGCTTGGAACCATCAGGTAATAAAAGAATCAGGTCACAGAATGTTCGTTGAAGAGTCAGGTCACAGAAGAGTCATAGAAGAGTGGAGGCATAGAAAGTCACATCATAGAACAGTCAGACCAAAGTCAGGTCATGGAATGACGTATTGTGTCATAGAAGGCTCGAATGATGGAAAGGCCTGATTATATGAGAGGCAGGTCACAGAAGAGTTGAGTTATAGATGTGTCAGGACTTAGAGGAGCAATAGAAGAGTTCAGTCATAGAAGGTTCCTACAAGTTTCAGGTCACAGAATTTTCTCGTAATAGTAGAGTTGAGTCACAGAAAAATGACTGTTGATTTGGACAATAGAAGAGTTTGGTCGTAGAAGGGTCATCAAAGAGTCAGATTATAGAGGTGTTAGGCCATAAAATGATTGGGTCATAGATTGTTCTGGTCCTAGAGGAGCCAGGTCATAGCAACCTGTAGAAGGATCATAGAAGAATTGGGTCATAGAAGGCTTGAGCCATAGAAGGCTCGGGTTTTAGAAGTGTTGGGTCATAGAGGAGTCCATAGAAGAGTGGGGTGGTAGAAGAGTTGGTTCATAGGAGAGATGGTGATTGAAGGCTCATTGAAGAGTAGGGTTGTAGAAGGGATGTGTCCTTGAATTGTCTAGGACATAAAAGGGTCATAGAATTTGGGGTGATAGAAGTCCTAAAAGCACAGCTGGTGGCTCATATAAGAATAATATCATGCAGGAGTCAGATCATAGAAGGGTCACTTAAGAGTAGAATTGGTTCATAACAGTTGGGTTATGAAGGGTCGGGTTAGAAGGGTTGGGTCATAGAGGAGTCAGGGCATTTGTGTCACAGAAGAGTGGTAGAAGACTTGGGTCATAGAAAGTCATGTGACAGAAGACTCAGAGCATGGTCAAGTCATAGAAGGTCACAGAAGGCTCGAGTCACAGAAGTGTCAGGTCATAGAAGGGACGGGTCAATGAAGAGTCAGGTTATAGATGAGATGGATCATAGAGGAGTAATGAAAGAATTCATTTCCAAAAGGTTCAAAGAGGTGTTATGTCACAGAAGTCTCAGGCCATAAAACATTTGGGTGCCAGAAGGGTCATAAAATATGTGGGTCATGGAAGAGTCAAGTCATAGAAGCATGAGAGTTTAGTCAGGAGAAGGAAGGATTGGGTCACAGAAAAGTCTTAGAAGAGTTAGGTCATAGAAGTATTGGGTCATAGAAGAGTTGAGTCCCAAATCATTAAGGTTATAGAGGGGTTTGGTAATAAAAGGATGGTGAGACACAATCTGCCCAAAGGGAATCCAGTCTTCTTTTCTTTCAGATATCCAGAAATAGAATCTGAGGGAAAAAAGTCTGGGGCATAGTCTTTATCTCCCCTGCTCATCCATTGGCCCTTTCTGGAAAGGACATGCAAAGTGGAAGAAGTGCCAGTGGTCAGGGAGTCTCCATGGCCTTGTGAAAATGATGGAGAGTGGCCTTACTGGGACATCATCCTGCTCACTCAGCTCCCTGGGATACTGTCCCTCCTGTCCCACAGAATGGGAAGCATTGTGTTTGCTCAAGTGATCCCTGACTTGTTACCCACCCACGCCTGTCCATGTCTTCCAGAGTCCCATCCTGAGTCACAGTGGCCTGGGAGACCTTGCTGGGGGAGACAGGGACAAAGAGGACATAGGGGATCTCTGATCTTTCTACACCTGCTCTTCCTAAATTCATCAGTGCCCACACAGGTCTGAAGCAGCAAACACTCACCATGGGGCCCTTGAACAGTCTTTCAAGCTGAGACTGAATCTTGGTCTGGACCCATGTTGAGCATGGAGGATGTTGTCCTCTGATGGAGGATGCTGAGCTCTGTGACCACATTCCAGCTCTGTGTACCACAGGAACGGCTCCAGTTCCTCCTGCCTGTGCCCTTGGCTGAGGGCATTGCTGCTCATTGGGGTTGAAGCCCTACAGCTGTGGCACCACAACCTCATCCCTGCCACGAGGAAGCCTGTGACCAAGCGCCCAGAACCCATGTGTGTGTGAAGGCTTTGCTTAGCAAAAAGACGTGGCTGGGACAGAAGAGAGCTGAGTGTCTTTAAAACCAAGGCCTAAAGATCCAAGATGAAATGCCTAAATTTACTCAATGGAAAAGATCATCTCAGCTTGAAGAAATGAGATCATTCCCTGTCACTGTCCTGTTGTCCTATCCAATGGTGGGACAAAAATATTGATTTTCATGGCCAGCTGTTTTTCCAACAGGAGCAATGACAGTGCAGGACAGAAGTGTCTCTGCCAGCTGAGAGAGGGAACATCAGGGATGGCTTCAGGCTGTTTCTCAGCAGGTTCCCTGGAGCCCCAGGGACACCTGGAGGGAGCCCCGAGGGGGCAGAGAAAGGGCTGCCTCGGGCTGCTCCTCTGCTGCTGAGCTGGGCTGGGCTCCTGGCACGGAGGGAGCTGGTGGCAAGTGGGCAGCGCTACAAAGAGCCATCTCTGGGCAGGAGCAGCTCCTCTGCAAAGCCCAGCAGGGCTGAGGGCACTGCCTGCAGGCAGCGAGGGGAGAGGAGGGAGGCACAGAGAGGGGAAAGGCAGGGTGGAGTGGGAGGAAAGAGGAGGTTTCACTTGGAGAGAAATCTTCACAGCCCTTCTCCAGGTGAGTCTCCGGGTGCACGACAGTGCATGTGCAGTTACTGGAGTGATCTCCTAAATCCGGAACAGCCACAGCCTGTGGGATCTGTCAGGAGGGCTCTTGCAGTGTCTCCAGTGGAGACAATAACCAGGGTCAGTGCTCAGCCTGCCCGGGGAGTTCCGCATGGTGGGACAGAGAGAAGGTATGGGGGGAAGAAGCACCTCCTGGCAGGAGAGAGTCTTTCTGCTTTCAAGAGGTGCTGTGTGAGTCAGGGCTGCTCACTGCTCCAAATCCCCACAGCATATTTCTAAGAGGACATTTCAAGAGGAAGATCAGGGCAGGAATTATGTTAAAGATAAGGAACTCTCCTGACTCTGTGTTTTCAGTTCCCTGCCCTTGGGGAATTTCAGGGGAGAAATGGAACAAGAGTCTCTCATGCTTGAATAAATCAGTGAGACTCCTGAGCTGTGAACTTGAGGGGTCAGTAGGTCTGATAGGAGCCTCCTAAAGTGTCTCCAGCTGCTCCTCTGCCCATGGACACCACCAGCATCACCTCTGCTGGACCCATCAGGCTCCGTCTGTCCTGTCCTTTTCTGCTTAAACTTAAAAGAATGGTGTTGTGGGAGGGAGAATTCAGAGAGCTGTGTGTGCTCCCCTGCAGGGCAGCCCCTTCCTCTGAGCAAGCCCCCTGGCCTCCTCTCCCACCCAGCAAAGCCTCTGCCCTCAGGGCTCTGGGCTCCAGGGCTGAACCCCCTCCTCTGCAGCCACAGCTCCAGTGCCCTCTCCAGAGCACAGGGGCTGAGAGCAACTTCCCGGCAAGGTTGGTGTCTGGGAGGGGGTGAGCACAGCTGGGGAAGGGGAACGCTGTCTGTGTGCCCGGCTGCCTCTGCCCTGGCCTCTCGCAGACAGACCCTCACTCTCTTTCTCCCTCTTTCTCCCCTTGTCTCTGTTCTTGCTGTTGTTCTCTCATTCTCACTGCCAGGCTCTCTGGGGATGGCAGTTGCAGCTGTACAGTCCCCCACTGCCCTGGTGGCTCCTTTCCTGCTGTTGTGTCCATGGGAACCCGTGTCCCAGCTTTGCTCTGAGCTGTGAGGCTGTGGGCAATGCAGTCAGTGGGGTTGGGGAAGGAGCTGAATCTCCTGCAATCAAATGCCATCCTGGGGACACTTTGTTCTCCTTGAGGTTTCCTTCCAAGCTCTGAGCTGCCCTCCAGGATGCAAACCTGTCCCATCGTTTTCAGTTAACACCTGTCCCATCAGGTGTTACCTGAAAGCCTCATGGAGAAATGCAGAGATGCTGCAAGAGAGAAAATTCTGTTGGGCACGTGGGACCAAGAGCGAGGGACAGAGCAGCTCCCCTCCCTCTGAACTGAGCCACAGGCAACGCTCTCACCTCACAGGACTCCCTCTCTTCTCCCAGAGTGCAGCAGAGATGCTGAGCAGTTCTGACAGCCAAGAGCACTGCCCAGGGTGGGAGAAGGAGCTGTAAATTCCCAAAACCCTCAGCCTGCCTTCTGCCCTCTGCCTTCCTCGTCCCTGGCAGTGCAGATGCTGACAGGCCCTTCTGCACCAGGAGCAGTTCCCCAGGACAAGGCTGAACCCCAGCAGTGTCCCCTGTCCCCACTGTCCCCATCACCCCCTGCTGCAGAGCAGGGCTGACTCCTCGCAGCCAGCGGGCAGAGGCTCTGCTCCTCCCGGCACATTCAGCCGGCACCGAGCAGGGCTGCAGGCACGGAGCTGAAGGAAGAGCTGCGGGAAAAGGGACAGGGTATGAGCAGCAGGGAGAGGGGAATGGGAAATGGCTTTGATTATGCTCAGTGACATCTCCCTTAACTTGTCACAGTTGCCTTTTGACAGTGCCTCTTGACCAGTGCCTGTTGGACGCAGATGTCCAACAGCAGCTCCATCACCCAGTTCCTCCTCCTGGCATTCGCAGACACACGGGAGCTGCAGCTCTTGCACTTCTGGCTCTTCCTGGGCATCTACCTGGCTGCCCTCCTGGGCAACAGCCTCATCATCACCACCATTGCCTGTGACCACCACCTCCACACCCCCATGTACTTCTTCCTCCTCAATCTCTCTGTTATTGACCTGGGATCCATTTCCACCACTGTCCCCAAATCCATGGCCAATTCCCTCTGGGATAACAAGATCATCTCCCACTCAGGATGTGTTTCTCAAGTCTTTCTGCTTGTCTTTTTCATTTCAGCAGAATATTCTCTTCTCACCATCATGTCCTATGACCGCTACGTTGCCATCTGCAAACCCCTGCACTACGGGACCCTCCTGGGCAGCAGAGCTTGTGTCCACATGGCAGCAGCTGCCTGGGGCGCTGGGTTTCTCCATGCTCTGCTGCACACAGCCAATACATTTTCCCTGCCCCTCTGCCAGGGCAATGCTGTGGAACAGTTCTTCTGTGAAATCCCTCAGATCCTCAAGCTCTCTTGCTCACACTCTGACCTCAGGGAGGTTGGGCTTCTTGATGTTACTGCCTGTTTATTGTTTGGCTGTTTTGTTTTCATTGTAGTGTCCTACGTGCAGATCTTCAGGGCAGTGCTGAGGATCCCCTCTGAGCAGGGACGGCACAAAGCCTTTTCCACGTGCCTCCCTCACCTGGCCGTGGTCTCCCTCTTTGTCA